>NC_052323.1:27876011-27888511 GCF_016432855.1 Salvelinus namaycush
GCACTATGGTGTTGAACGCTGAGCTGTGGTCAATGTAGAACATTCTTAGATAGGTATTCCTCTTATCCAGATGGGATGGGTCAGTGTGCAGTGCGCTAGCGGTTGTGTCATCCTTGGATCTGGTGCGGCGGTATGCCGGGTCTAGGGTAACAGGTAGGGCGGAGGTGATATGGTCCTTGACTAGTCTCTCAAAGCACTTCATGATGACAGAAGTGAGTGCTAAGGGGCGATAGTCATTTAGTTGAGTTACCTTAACTTTCTTGGTTGCAGAAGTGGGGACAACAGACTGGGATAGGGAGAGTTTAAATGTCTCTTGGTCCTACAGTATGTGATATCACAACATACTGGGATAGGGAGAGTTTAAATGTCTCTTGGTCCTACAGTATGTGATATCACAACAGACTGGGATAGGGAGAGTTTAAATGTCTCTTGGTGATATCTTAAGAGTCAGTTTTGACGGTTTTCTATTTGCTACTTTTTCAGGTTTGCCATGAAACTAGCAATGGTACTGCACTCTCTCACAATGGTTGGCAAGGTTTTTGGGGTATCTGTACATTAATTTACTACTTATATGTTTTACTACTTTTACTTTACTACATTCTAAATTAAAATTATGTACTTTTTACTCCATACATTTTCTCTGACTCCCAAAAGTACTCAAATAATGGTCCAATTCACCTGCTTATCAAGAGAACATCTCTGATCATCCCTACTGCCTCTGATCTGGCGGACTCACTAAACACAAATGCTTCGTTTGTAAATTATTTCTGAGTGGCTATCCTTAAATTAAAAAAAACTAGAAAATGGTGTCGTATGGTTTGCTTAATAGAAAGACTGTGATACTGAAGTATATTTAAAACCAAATAATTTTTACTCTAGTAGTATTTTACTGGGTGATTTTCACTTTTACATGATTTTTTATTAAGGTATCTTTAGTTTTACTCAAGTATGACAATTGGGTACTTTTTCCACCACTGCTTGTGAACAGGTTGTGACACGGTATGAGAGATGGGACAAAATCATTGAGCACATGTACAGCTTAGAAGCATCTGTTGCCATTTGGTTTCTGATACATTTACCAGGTTGCGTTTGACTGTTCCATGAAAAGAAAAACATTTTTTTTTTGAAGGACAGGTCAGAGTGAATAATTATGCTTGAGTACCACCTCGACCCTCTGTCCCTTTGACAGTTTCCTCAGGCTGATGGGTCTCACTGTTCCTGATAGAGAAATACATGCAGACATTTCTTTTTAAAGTTCAATGTTAGACATGACTAGTCCAACAAGTCAGCTATTGTGTTTATTGCTGCTGTAAGTTTACGGGTAGACTGTTCCTTTGTCTTGGCACGGACATAGAAGACTGTGTCATTTGCACACATCTGCATTTTGATCTGGGGCCATACAGAGGGCAGGTCATTTATGTATATACTTAATAAAAGTGGGCCCAAAATGGATCCTTGAGGGACCCCGATAGAGCAGTCCGAGGATGTTGACAGTTTGATGTTGGTGCATTGTGGTTCACTGTGTCAAACGCTTTCTTTGAATCCTGGAAAACAGCTCCCACAACTCCACCTTCGTCAAGTTTATGTCTTGAAAACAAACTTCATTTATACCTATGGGATAAATGAAGCATGAGATAAGGTCTGATTGCCAAATGGCACCCTATTCCCTATAATAGTGCACTACTTTTGACCAGGGCCCTTAGAGCTCTTCTCAAAAGTAGTACACTATATAGGGAATAGGGTGCCATTTGAGATACATTCAGGGTCTGATTGCCAGTTGGTTGGCATGATTAATGTTTCCATCACCTCCACTAATATGATCCGTGTCCACTCAGGAACCCATGTCCATTCTGGTTCATATCTGTCAAGCCTAGTTAACTTGTTTATTGCTAGATTAACATCTTTATAGCACGACTCTGCAAGATGCACATATGATGTAGAGCAATTTAGTCTGAGTGAGGAAATAAACAGTGGAGCTTTATAGGTAGTCTGAATGAGGAAGTAAACAGTGGAGCTTTATAGGTAGTCTGAATGAGGAAGTAAACAGTGGAGCTTTATAGGTAGTCTGAATGAGGAAGTAAACAGTGGAGCTTTATAGGTAGTCTGAATGAGGAAGTAAACAGTGGAGCTTTATAGGTAGTCTGAATGAGGAAGTAAACAGTGGAGCTTTATAGGTAGTCTGAGTGAGGAAATAAACAGTGGAGCTTTATAGGTAGTCTGAATGAGGAAGTAAACAGTGGAGCTTTATAGGTAGTCTGAATGAGGAAGTAAACAGTGGAGCTTTATAGGTAGTCTGAATGAGGAAGTAAACAGTGGAGCTTTATAGGTAGTCTGAATGAGGAAGTAAACAGTGGAGCTTTATAGGTAGTCTGAATGAGGAAGTAAACAGTGGAGCTTTATAGGTAGTCTGAATGAGGAAGTAAACAGTGGAGCTTTATAGGTAGTCTGAATGAGGAAGTAAACAGTGGAGCTTTATAGGTAGTCTGAATGAGGAAGTAAACAGTGGAGCTTTATAGGTAGTCTGAATGAGGAAGTAAACAGTGGCAATGTGCTTTATAAGTAGAGCCAGGAGTTTTTCCTGACCAGAAAACAAGGGGGGGTTTAGAATGAGACTGAATCAGAATAAGACTGAATCAGAATGAGACTGAATGAGACTGAATCTGAATGTGACTGAATCAGAATGAGACTGAATCAGAATGAGACTGAATCAGAATGAGACTGAATGAGACTGAATCTGAATGTGACTGAATCAGAATGAGACTGAATCAGAATGAGACTGAATCAGAATGAGACTGAATCTGAATGTGACTGAATCAGAATGAGACTGAATCAGAATGAGACTGAATCAGAATGAGATTGATAGGCTGCATTTACACAGGCAGCCCAATTCTTCCACTAATTGGTATGTTGACCATTCACATCAGCTCGTTTCACAACAGCTCTTTTTCAGAGCGAAATCTGATTGGTCAAAGGACCAATTAGTGAACAAAAAGATCAGAATTGGATTGCCTGTCTAAACACAGCCATGTAGGTCTACTGTAGGCCTGATATAAATTACTGTCATTCAACATTGTGGCCGATTCTTACTGTGTTGCTTTGGGCTGGACATACAGTGTTACAGCTGAACATACATATGATACCATGCTATGGGTTATTGTCACCGTGTCCGGTGGCTGTGGGTAAAGGATCGGTGCTGTGATTGCTACAATGGCGATCGGTTGTGGATATGGTTTATGAATGTGGGAAATATTAAAACCGCAAGAGTCACAGACTGGAAAAGCTAGTTTGTGTTGGCTCATTTTATCCACAACAGCACTTACATGGAGTGTTAAAACGGAGGCCTCTTTACAGAGCAGAGCAAGCCATGGATCTAACCAGAAACCATGCTTTTCCATTTCTACTTCACACTAATACAAAATGTCTGCTTCCCAAATGGCTCCCTATTCCCTATATAGAGCACTACTTCTTTCTCTCTTCTCTTTCTCTCGGTCTCTCCCTTTCATTCTCTCCCCCTTTTTCTCTCTTCTCTTTCTCTCGGTCTCTCCCTTTCATTCTCTCCCCCCTTTTCTCTCTCTCTCTCTTTCTTTCTCTCTTTCTCTCTTTGGTCAAAAGCCTGCTCAATAAGTAGTGCATTATGTAGGGAATAGGGTGCCATTGGAGCCTCATACCTAGAGATGCCTCTGAAGGACTTTAACTGTGCTCCACTGGCCCAGAAACAGGGCTTTCTAATTGTTGTCGCCCGCCTCTGGGGCTCTGAGCATGACAGTGTGACCTCTTTACAGTGTGTGTGTGTGTGTGTGTGTGTGTGTGTGTGTGTGTGTGGGTGTGTGTGTGTGTGTGTGTGTGTGTGTGTGTGTGTGTGTGTGTGTGTGTGTGTGTGTTAGCAAAGCAGCACTCAGCCCTGTCTGGACCCAGCAGAGACCCAGTGGTTGTTCCCCGCCAGACGCAGTCTCACCGCTCATTTCCCCCAGGTAGGGGAGCTCATCCCCTGGGCAGGTGACTCCACACCGTCACCCTCTGCCTCTCCATCACTGAAGCAGTGGAGCCTCTCTTTATGATATGGCTCACACACTCACAAGCACGTACACCCCCCCCACCAACCCTATTCCCTCTGAAAGTGAAGTGAAGAGGAGATCAGATCGAGAGAGAGAGAGAGAGAGAGAGAGAGAGAGAGAGAGAGAGAGAGAGAGAGAGAGAGAGAGAGAGAGAGAGAGAGAGAGAGAGAGAGAGAGAGAGAGAGAGAGAGAGCGTAGATTTTTTAAACCTCTCTCTTCTTCCTGGCCAATCTAATTACGTCAGGCGGCAGTGATGAAGCAAGGTCGGCCCGGCCCTGGGCCGCAAGGTCTTATTCCTCTGAGGCAGTCTCCACCACATACAATACATACTGTGTGTGGTATCTTATTTTGACCAGTTTCTCACAGCAGCAAAATAATCCTGAAGCAACAGGACATGTTCATTATTATGTGACATTTTGGAGTGGAAATGAAAACTTTATAAATCTTTTTAAACATTGAACACGACAAGGAGGAACATTCTCTGTGACAAATAATAAACTAGATGCTCCCTGATCACATCACAGCACCATTCTGAAACTCAACCTTCCCTGATCACATCACAGCACCATTCTGAGACTCAACCTTCCCTGATCACATCACAGCGCCATTCTGAAACTCAACCTTCCCTGATCACATCACAGCACCATTCTGAAACGCAACCTTCCCTGATCACATCACAGCACCATTCTGAAACTCAACCTTCCCTGATCACATCACAGCACCATTCTGAAACTCAACCTTCCCTGATCACATCACAGCACCATTCTGAAACTCAACCTTCCCTGATCACATCACAGCTCCATTCTGAAACTCAACCTTCCCTGATCACATCACAGCACCATTCTGAGACTCAACCTTCCCTGATCACATCACAGCGCAATTCTGAAACTCAACCTTCCCTGATCACATCACAGCACCATTCTGAAACGCAACCTTCCCTGATCACATCACAGCACCATTCTGAAACTCAACCTTCCCTGATCACATCACAGCACCATTCTGAAACTCAACCTTCCCTGATCACATCACAGCACCATTCTGAAACTCAACCTTCCCTGATCACATCACAGCTCCATTCTGAAACGCAACCTTCCCTGATCACATCACAGCTCCATTCTGAAACTCAACCTTCCCTGATCACATCACAGCACCATTCTGAAACTCAACCTTCCCTGATCACATCACAGCACCATTCTGAAACTCAACCTTCCCTGATCACATCACAGCACCATTCTGAGACTCAACCTTCCCTGATCACATCACAGCGCCATTCTGAAACTCAACCTTCCCTGATCACATCACAGCACCATTCTGAAACGCAACCTTCCCTGATCACATCACAGCTCCATTCTGAAACTCAACCTTCCCTGATCACATCAGAGCACCATTCTGAAACTCAACCTTCCTTGATCACATCACAGCACCATTCTGAAACTCAACCTTCCCTACAACATCACAGCACCATTCTGGAAATTAACCTTCCATTAACTTTTTTATTTGGCAGATCTGGGTTCAACTATTTGAAATCATTTGAAATGCTCTAGCTGTGGTGGATGGAGCTTAATAGTTGCAAAATTGCAAACCCTGCCCATCTGGACTGGCACTCCGGGAAGCTAAAAGCAAATGCGGAAAGTATTTTCCAAAGATTTTAAACTGGTATTTGAACCCAGGTCAGCTCCTTGATAATTGCAGTGGAGGGATGGAGGGAGGGATAGAGAGAGGGATGGGGGGAGGGATAGAGGGAGGGAGGGATAGAGAGAGGGGTGGGGAGGGCTGGATGGAGGGATAGAGGGAGGGAGGGAGGGATTGGGGAGGGAGGGATGGGGAGGGAGGGAGGGAGGGAGGGATGGAGAGAGGGATAGAGGGAGGGAGGGCTGGAGGGATAGAGGGAGGGATAGAGGGAGGGATGGAGAGATAGAGGGAGGGAAGGATAGAAGGAGGGATGGAGGGATAGAGGGATGGAGAGAGGGATGGATGGAGAGAGGGAGGGATGGAGGGATGGATGGATAGAGGGAGGGATAGAGGGAGGGATGGAGGGATAGAGGGATGGAGAGAGGGATGGAGAGAGGGAGGGATGGATGGAGGGAGGGATAGAGGAAGGGTGGAGGGAGGGACGGAGGGAAGGATAGAAGGAGTGATAGAGGGAGGGATGGAGGGAGGTAGGGGTGGATAGAGGGAGAGAGGGAGGGATGGAGGGAGGGATAGAGGGAGGGAGGTAGGGATGGATAGCTGCAGTGGTTTCTGGGCTAGCCAAGCAAACCACTAATCTGGGGATACTTTGAAGATATTATCCACTTGAGCCCTCTCTATCTGTTTTGTAGCAGACATGTCAGGGGCTAATTGTTAAAGATTGAGTTATTGAGTTGGTTGCCCTTCTCCAGGCCCTGAAGGACACGGTGTGTGTGTGTGTTTGCATGTGTCCGTGCGTGAGAGCGCACATGAAGGACCTGCGGCAATACAAATTGGATCCCCACAGTATTGGAATTCCACTAGAGTACCCCCCCTGTCTTAGCCCAGCCATAATATTCCTCTAATAATTGAAGCACACAGACCATCAAATATCCTGCCGTTTTTTTCAATTGATTCAGACAGGGGCACAAAAAAAACAGTGCACTCGCAATTTCCCCCGTTTGTCATTCTGAACGGCATTCTGACTTTTATTTTTAATGATGAAAAATTCTGCAGGGCGAAAGCATTTGTAATTTGTCCTCTGGCTTTCTCCACTTGTAATGCAGACTACAGAGCTGGTAGGGCTTCTGACAGGCCCACAAACAACCTCCCACATAAACCGTGTACGAACCTAAAGCACTATCAATTAGCTGTGAGTATCAACTAAACATTTCATTTCCATAACAAACATAAACGCCTTGACAAACTACATACATTCACTTAGCAAACACATTTAAATACATATAACGTATATACATATACCATAGTGTTGAATAATGGAAACAAAGTTCACTTCAACTTTACAGTTCACAGAGTCAGTCACTGTTGTGCACACATACAATCTGACTTGCCACGTTTGCTACTGTTAGTGTTAGTACTAGTATTAGTTTTACAACGAGTGGTATATCTGAGCCCATAGGTAGAGCCTGTGGATTACTTTTTCTCGGGGAGGGAGGAATGAAGGGAGGGAGGGATAGAGGGAGGGATAGAGGGATAGAGGGAGAGAGGGATGAAGGGATGGAGGGAGGGATAGAGGGAGGGATGAAGGGATGGAGAGAGGGATGGAGGGATAGAGAGATGGAGGGATAGAGGGAGGGAGGAATAGAGGGGGGGAGGGATGAAGGGATGGAGGGAGGGATAGAGGGAGGGATGGAGGGATAGAGTGAGGGATGGATGAAGGGATGGAGGGATAGAGGGATAGAGGGAGGGATGAAGGGATGGAGGGAGGGTTGGAGGGACAGAGAGATGGAGGGATAGAGGGAGGGAGGATTAGCGGGAGGGAGGGAGGGATGAAGTAATGGAGGGAGGGATATAGGGAGGGATCGAGGGAGGGATATAGGGAGGGATGAAGGGATAGAGGGATGGATAGAGGGATGGAGGGATAGAGGGATGGAAGTATAGAGGGATGGATGGAGGGAGGGATGAAGGGAGGGAGGGATGAAGGGAGGGATAGAGGGAGCGAGGGAGGGAGGGATGAAGGGAGGGATAGAGGGAGGGAGGGATGGATAGAGGGATGGATAGAGGGATGGAGGGATAGAGGGATGGATGGAGGGAGGGATGAAGGGAGGGAGGGATGAAGGGAGGGATAGAGGGAGCGAGGGAGGGAGGGATGAAGGGAGGGATAGAGGGAGGGAGGGATGAAGGGAGGGATAGAGGGAGCGAGGGATGGATGGAGGGAGGGATAGAGGGAGGGAGGGATGAAGAGAGGGATAGAGGGAGGGATAGAGGGATAGAGGCAGGGATAGAGATATGGATGGATAGAGGGAGGGATAGATGGATAGAGGGATAGAGGGAGGGATAGAGGGAGGGAGGGATGGCGGGAGGGATGGATTGAGGGAAGGATGGAGAGATAGAGGGTGGGAGGAATGGAGGGAGGGAGGGAGGGATAGCGGGAGAGATGGATGAATGGAGGGATGGAGGGAGGGAGAGATGAAGGGAGGGATAGAGGGATAGAGGGATAGAGGCAGGGATAGAGATAGGGATGGATTGAGGGAGGGATGGATAGAAGGATAGAGGGATAGAGGGAATGATAGAGGGAGGGAGGGATGGCGGGATGGATAGATGTATAAATGGATGGATAGAGGGATAGAGAGATGGAGGGAGGGAGGGAAGAATAGAAGGAGGGAGGGATAGAGGGAGGGATAGAGGGATGGATAGAGGAATGGAGGGATGATAGAGGGATGATAGAGGGAGGGATTGAGGGAGGGAGGGATAGAGGGAGGGATTGAGGGAGGGATAGAGGAATGGAGGGATGATAGAGGGAGGGATTGAGGGAGGGAGGGATAGAGGGAGGGATAGAGGGATGGAGGGATGGATAGAGGGATAGTGGGAGGGATGTAGCGAGGGATAGTGGGAGGGATAAAGGGAGGGATGGAGAGCGGGATGGAGAGAGGGAGGGATGGAGAGAGGGATGGAGGGAGGGATAGAGGGATAGATGGAGGGATGGGTGGATAGAGGGATGGATGGAGGGAGGAAAGGAAAGGATAGAATGAGGGATAGAGGAAGGGAGGGATGGAGGGATGGATAGAGGGAGGGATGGAGAGGGATAGAGGGAGGGATGGAGAGAGGGAGGGATAGAGGGAGGGATGGAGAGAGGGATGGATGGAGGGATGGAGGGATGAAAGGATATAATGAGGGATGGAGGGAGGGATGGATGGATAGAGGGAGGGATGGAGAGAGGGATGGATAGAGGGAGGGATGGAGAGAGGGAGGGATGGAGGGATGAAATGATATAATGAGGGATAGAGGGAGGGATGGATGGATAGAGAGAGGGATGGAGAGGGAGGGATAGAAGGGGGGATAGAGGGAGGGATGGATAGAGGGATGGAGAGGGAGGGATATAGGGAGGGATAGAGGGAGGGATGGAGCTGACTTGGCATGCAGTAAGGAGGTAAGGTGAAAGAAGCGAGTGGCAGCGCTGTCTGATAATGAAAATAGTAATGGATGGGAGAGGGAGGGGGCAGTGAGAGAGAGACATAAACGCCTTGGTTTAGAAAGAGAGAGCGAGAGAGAGAGAGAGAGAGAGAGAGAGAGAGAGAGAGAGAGAGAGAAGGGTTTAGAGAGAGAGAGGGTTTAGAGAGAGAGAGAGCAAGAAAGAGATAGAGAGAGGGGTTTAGAGAGAGAGGGGGGGGGGGTTGTAACTGAACTAAATGACTATCGCCCCGTAGCACTCACTTCTGTCATCATGAAGTGCTTTGAGAGACTAGTCAAGGATTATATCACCTCCACCCTACCTGTCACCATAGACCCACTTCAATTTGCATACCGTCCCAATAGGTCCACAGACGATACATTCGCCATCACACTGCACACTGCCCTAACCCATCTGGACAAGAGGAATACCTGTAAGAATGCTGTTCATTGACTATAGTTCAGCATTCAACACCATAGTACCCTCCAAGCTCATCATTAAGCTTGAGACCCTGGGTCTTGACCCCACCCTGTGAAACTGGGTCCTGGAACTCCTGACGGGCCGCCCCCAGGTGGTGAATGTAGGAAACAACATCTCTATTCAGCTGATCCTCAACACTGGGGCCCCACAAGGGTGCGTGCTCAGCCCTCTCCTGTACTCCCTGTTCACCCACGACTGCGTGTCCATGCACACCTCCAACTCAATCATCAAGTTTGCAGATGACACAACCATAGTGGGCTTGATTACCAACAACAACGAGACAGCCTACAGGGAGGAGGTGAGGGCCCTCAGAGTATGGTGTCAGGAAAATAACCTCACACTCAATGTCAGCTGTATCATTGCCTGGTACGGCAACTGCACCGCCCAAAACCGCAGGGCTCTCCAGAGGTTAGTGAGGTCTGCACAATGCATCACCGGGGGTAAATTACCTGCCCTCCAGGACACCTACACCACCCGATGTCACAGGAAGGCAAAAAATATCACTTCCTTCCAGAAGGCGAGGTCAGTACAGGTGCATCAAAGCTGGGACAGAGAGATTGAAAAACAGCTTCTATATCAAGGCCATCAGATTGTTAAACAGCCACCACTAGCACAGAGAGGCTGCTGCCTACCTACAGACTTGATATCATTGGCCACTTTAATGAATGGAACACTAGTCACTTTAATAATGCCACTTTAAGAATGTTTACATATCTCGCATTACTCATCTCATATGTACTGTATATACTGTATACTGTATCCTAGATAGTGAAGGGTGCAGTATACAGTATCCTTCACTATCTATTCTTTACTATCTTTTGCATCTCAGCCGCTCTGTCACTGCTCATCCATATATTTTATACTTATATATTCTCATCCCATTCCTTTACTTAGATTTGTGTGTATTAGGTAGTTGTTGTGGAATTGTTAGATTACTTGTTAGATATTGCTGCACTGTCGGGAACTAGAAACACAAGCATTTCGCTACACTCACAATAATATCTGCTAACCATCTGTAAATAACATTTGATTTGATTTGTGTAGAGAGAGAGAAAGAGAGAGAGAAAGGGAGAGAGGGGTGGAGAGAGAGAGAGAGAGGAGAGTGGAGTGGAGAGAGAGAGGGAGAGAGAGAGAGATAGAGAGGAGAGAGAGAGAGAGAGGAGAGTGGAGAGAGAGAGAGAGAGGGAGAGAAAGAGAGAAGGGGGGTGGAGAGCGAGAGAGAGAGGGGGGGTGGAGAGAGAGAGAAACCCTCTATCCACAGTATCCTCTATGAGAAATATAATGTGT
This sequence comes from Salvelinus namaycush, assembly GCF_016432855.1. Lineage (NCBI taxonomy): Eukaryota > Metazoa > Chordata > Actinopteri > Salmoniformes > Salmonidae > Salvelinus > Salvelinus namaycush. Next base: position 27,886,914 of record NC_052323.1, read on the forward strand.
AGTAAGCATCGCACGGACGAGCGAGACCGTTGACTCTTTCTGATTACATACGGAGCCTTTGCGCTTCAATAATGTGCCCTCGTGAGTCCCTTTGTGTTCACTACGGGTACCGTGCATACCAAATGGCACCCTGTTATATATAAAGTGCACTATAAAGGGAATAGGGTACCTACTAACAAGGGTATTAGGCAACAGTATAACCTACGATATAATCCAACCCCTGCCTTTACATCCCGTAGCGTTGGAACTTATTTTAAACCATTTAAAATGTAAACTCAACTTAATTACAGTAGTCTACTGATTAACACAACACTTTGGCCAGACATTCTCAGTCAATTCAATTCAATTCAATTCAAGGGACTTTATTGGCATGGGAAATGTGTTAACATTGCCAAAGCGAGTGAGGTAGATAATATACAAAAGTGAAATAAACAATAAAAATGAACAGTAAACTCTCTCTCAAATAGAATAGTGAAGGTCGACACCACAGCAGGGTTCATAGTGAAGGTCGACACCACAGCAGGGTTCATAGTGAAGGTCAACACCACAGCAGGGTTCATAGTGAAGGTCGACACCACAGCAGGGTTCATAGTGAAGGTCAACACCACAGCAGGGTTCATAGTGAAGGTCAACACCACAGCAGGGTTCATAGTGAAGGTCAACACCACAGCAGGGTTCATAGTGAAAGTCAACACCACAGCAGGGTTCATAGTGAAGGTCAACACCACAGCAGGGTTCATAGTGAAGGTCAACACCACAGCAGGGTTCATAGTGAAGGTCAACACCACAGCAGGGTTCATAGTGAGGGTCAACACCACAGCAGGGTTCATAGTGAAGGTCAACACCACAGCAGGGTTCATAGTGAAGGTCAACACCACAGCAGGGTTCATAGTGAAGGTCAACACCACAGCAGGGTTCATAGTGAAGGTCAACACCACAGCATGATTCATAGTGAAGGTCAACACCACAGCAGGGTTCATAGTGAAGGTCAACACCACAGCAGGGTTCATAGTGAAGGTCAACACCACAGCAGGGTTCATAGTGAAGGTCAACACCACAGCAGGGTTCATAGTGAAGGTCAACACCACAGCAGGGTTCATAGTGAAGGTCAACACCACAGCAGGGTTCATAGTGAAGCTCAACACCACAGCAGGGTTCATAGTGAAGGTCAACACCACAGCAGGGTTCATAGTGAAGGTCAACACCACAGCAGGGTTCATAGTGAAGGTCAACACCACAGCAGGGTTCATAGTGAAGGTCGACACCACAGCAGGGTTCATAGTGAAGCTCGACACCACAGCAGGGTTCATAGTGAAGGTCGACACCACAGCAGGGTTCATAGTGAAGGTCGACACCACAGCAGGGTTCATAGTGAAGGTCAACACCACAGCAGGACTCATAGTGAAGGTCAACACCACAGCAGGGTTCATAGTGAAGGTCAACACCACAGCAGGGTTCATAGTGAAGGTCAACACCACAGCAGGGTTCATAGTGAAGGTCAACACCACAGCAGGACTCATAGTGAAGGTCAACACCACAGCAGGGTTCATAGTGAAGGTCAACACCACAGCAGGGTTCATAGTGAAGGTCAACACCAC
>NC_052323.1:27891011-27935978 GCF_016432855.1 Salvelinus namaycush
CTGCAGTGGAATGCGTCCCAAATGGCACCCTATTCCCTTTATGGTGCACTACTTCTGACCAGAGCCTTATGGGTACATGTCCAAAGTAGTGCACTAAATAGGGAATAGGGTGCCATTTGGGACCTACCACAGCCTCCCTCCACGACTCCTCTCAGTGATAAGTGTTCAGGGACAATACATGTGATCCTCTCTGGTGGCTAGTAGAAACTCAACAAAACACAGAAACCAGCAGCTAAAAGACTGGAACATCATTTCCTCCTCTGGTCATAACCAAAACAAAGGTAGATGAATACCGCACTTCTGGTCAAGACAAGTCAACAACCTGAAAGTGTTGATTTTTTACAGCAGGTCTACAACCCAAAGCAAAGACAACATCAAGCAGAAGAGACTATAGAAAGACCTCCAATCTTGAGTCTTTTAACTGGCAGTAAGACCTCGTCTTGACATGATGCATTTATTTAACTTCATATCTTTACGTTCTGTAAGGAGTAGATACAACACCGCCACATCAAATAGCCTCTTTCTCTCAGCTAAAACAGGAGCCGGGTCAGGCAGGCATAATTCTCACCCCTCTCCTATTTTAATAATAATCAGTCTCCCTGCATGTTCCTCTCATGCCCGCCCAACTCCACACTCACACCTCCCACCTTTCTACCACCTCTCACCTATTCAGTTCCTCCTGTTACCGCCCACATCCTGCCACATCATCCTGTCTCATCCTGCCACGCCATCCTGTCTCATCCTGTCTCACCACCACCTCTAGACTTCCACCTCCTCCTCCTAACTGTCCCCATACACCGTCTCACCTTGACCTCCTTTAGTCAATCTACCTTCCAACCTCTTCGTTCATACACTCAACCACAACCTTGACCTTTCCACCAGTTCCAAATACAACCATAAACCTCCTCCCTTAACCCTCCACTTTCAAACCTCTCCTCTCCAACCCTGTCCCCATTCAGCCAATCTCCTCCCTCCCACTCTACATGTATACCTCCCTTAACATCCAACCAGCTCTCCCCACCTCCGACTTCCTGTCCACCTCATAGGGATAGTTCACCCAAATAACAAAATTACCCTGTACAGTACCAGTCAAAAGTTTGGACACACCTACTCATTCAAGGGTTTTTCTTTATTTGTACTATTTTCTACATTGTAGAATAATAGTGAAGACATCAAAACTATGAAATAACACAAATGGAATCATGTAGTAACCAAAAAAGTGTTAAACAAATCAAAATATATTTTATATTTGAGATTCGTCAACGTAGCCACCCTTTGCCTTGATGACAGCTTTGCACACTCTTGGCATTCTCTCAACAAGCTTCATAAGATAGTCACCTGGAATGCATTTAAATTAACAGGTGTGGCTTTTTAAAAGTTAATTTATGGAATTTCTTTCCTTCTTAATGCATTTGAGCCAAAAAAAATTCAAGTGCAGTCGCAAAAACCATCAAGAGCTATGATGAAACTGGCTCTCATGAGGACCATCACAGGAAAGGAAGACCCAGAGTTACCTCCGCTGCACTTAATTAGAGTTACCAGCCTCAGAAATTGTAGCCCAAATAAATTCTTCACAGAGTTCACAAGTAACAGAAAAATGATTCACAAGTAACAAACACATCTCAACATCAACTGTTCAGAGAAGACTGGGTGAATCAGGCCTTCATGGTCGAATTGTTGCAAAGAAACCACTTCTAAAGAAACAAGAAACACAAGCAATGGACATTAGACCGGTGGAAATCTGTCCTTTGGACTGATGAGTCCAAATTTGAGATTTTTGGTTCCAACCGCCGTGTCTTTTTGAGACGCAGAGTAGGTGAACGGATGATCTTCACATGTGTGGTTCCCACACATGAAGCATGGAGGAGGAGAGGTGAGGGTATGGGGGTGCTTTGCTGGTGACACTGTCAGTGATTTATTTAAAATTCAAGGCACACTCAACCAGCATGGCTACCACAACATTCTGCAGCGAAACGACATCCCATCTGGTTTGCACTTAGTGGGACTATCATTTGTTTTTAAACAGGACAATGACCCAACACACCTCCAGGCTGTATAAGGGCTATTTGACCAAGAAGGAGAGTGATGGTGCTTAATCAGATAACCTGGCCCCCACAATCACCTGACCTCAATCCAATTGAGATGGTTGGGATGAGTTGGACCGCAGAGTGAAGGAAAAGCAGCCAACAAGTGCTCAGCATATTTGTGGAACTGCTACAAGACTGTTGGAAAAGCATTCCTCATGAAGCTGGTTGAGAGAATGCCAAGAGTGTGCAAAGCTGTCATCAAGGCAAAGGGTGGCTACTTTAAATAATATAATGTAGAAAATAGTAAAAATAAAGAAAAACCCTGGAATGAGTAGGTTTGTCCAAACTTTTGACTGGTACTGCAAGCAGTCTATGGACAAGGTATGGCAGCAATCAATGCTTCGGTTTAATTTCCCTGGCACAAGCTGTGTTCGAATACTCATACTAACCACACTAATGGTACTATTTGTGATGTATATTGAGTATGTAGTATGCTTACTGGTCATCGTGTGGATATAGATAGTATGCCAAAAGTTCCCGGATGTCCTCCTACATTCGCCAAAATAAGAAGTATACAAGCAGTGGACAATATTTTTGTGCTTTTTGGGCCCCAAAATGCAATTCTTCAGAAAGTGGGCGTGGCTTCAGAACATTTTCTAATTTGAAAACATTTTCTGAAAATATGCAGTCGAAGTCCTACGAGAGTGGATGCAAATTCATTGCTTTAACTAATTATGACAAATGTTAAGAAATGTTGAGCAATGTAATAATGTAATTACTTTTCAAATAAGTTACGTTGCACGTTATGTTAGTTACGCTATCCTTACGAACCACATAGCATATCATTACAGCAGTATGTACCGGTATGTTAACTACGCTATCCTTACGAACCACATAGCGTATCATTACAGCAGTATGTACCGGTATGTTAGCTACGCTGTCCTTACGAACCACATAGCATATCATTACAGCAGTATGTACCGGTATGTTAACTACGCTATCCTTACGAACCACATAGCATATCATTACAGCAGTATGTACCGGTATGTTAGCTACACTGTCCTTACGAACCACATAGCGTATCATTACAGCAGTATGTACCGGTATGTTAGCTACACTGTCCTTATGAACCACATAACATATCATTACAGCAGTATGTACCGGTATGTTAGCTACGCTATCCTTACGAACCACATAGCGTATCATTACAGCAGTATGTACCGGTATGTTAACTACACTGTCCTTATGAACCACATAACATATCATTACAGCAGTATGTACCGGTATGTTAGCTACGCTGTCCTTACGAACCACATAGCGTATCATTACAGCAGTATGTACCGGTATGTTAGCTACGCTGTCCTTACGAACCACATAGCGTATCATTACAGCAGTATGTACCGGTATGTTAGCTAGCTACCTAACGTTAGTTGGATACTAATACATCGAACTTGCCAGTATATTAACTATATGCTATCTAACTAACTATTCAACGTTTATTGACTTGATAATTCACGTAATTCTTAGCCAAGTGGTATAGTCGTGTGCGTACTCAATGGACATTGTTCATTTGAGTGCGTTCATAAATTTGTTCTGGCTATCTACTCCGATTTCAGAGCACTCGCCTGAGTGTGCTATAGCACGGACAACTGATGAATTTACTAACGCTCAACGTTCGTTGACTATGGCAGTTGTCGGCAAAAAAGCGTAATTAAATTGTTGCCAGCAGCACAGTTACAGTCAGCAACGCTCTGGATAACATCTTCGTTCATACACTCAACCACAACCTTGACCTTTCCACCGGTTCCAAATACAACCATAAACCTCCTCCCTTAACCCTCCACTTTCAAATCTCTCCTCTCCAACCCTGTCCCCATTCAGCCAATCTCCTCCCTCCCACTCTACATGTATACCTCCCTTAACATCCAACCAGCTCTCCCCACCTCCGACTTCCTGTCCACCTCATAGGGATAGTTCACCCAAATAACAAAATTACCCTGTACAGTACCAGTCAAAAGTTTGGACACACCTACTCATTCAAGGGTTTTTCTTTATTTGTACTATTTTCTACATTGTAGAATAATAGTGAAGACATCAAAACTATGAAATAACACAAATGGAATCATGTAGTAACCAAAAAAGTGTTAAACAAATCAAAATATATTTTATATTTGAGATTCGTCAACGTAGCCACCCTTTGCCTTGATGACAGCTTTGCACACTCTTGGCATTCTCTCAACAAGCTTCATAAGATTAAATTGTTGCCAGCAGCACAGTTACAGTCAGCAACGCTCTGGATAACATGAAAACAGACTAACCAGCTCTGCTAAGGCGAGTTAAACATTAAGAGTGAGGTGTTCTCTCCTTTGTGTCTGGAAGTAGCTAGCCAATGTTAGCCAGTTAGCTTGTGAGTTCAGAACTCTCTGATCAACACTACTCCTCGGCCAGAGCGTCCTGTGCGCTCTCATAATGCTCCGAAAGCAAAACGATCTGAATTTACAAACGGACAATCTGACAATGCTCTGAATTTACGAACGCCCAGAGTACACTCAGGGACTCCAGATTGAATTTATGAATACACCCGAAGACGTAAAATGTCTAGCTAGTAATTTGTTATGCGTACAAGCTCACCGCTCCTCCCGTCAAACCTCCCTAACCTCTTCTCCAGACCACCCTCTCCTCCAGTCCACCCTCCAACCTCTCCCCTCTCCTGCCGTCCACCCTCCTCTCTTCTCCCTTCTCCTCCCGACCACCCTCCCACCCCTCTTCTCCCGACCACCCTCCAACCTCTCTCCTCCCGTCCACCCTCCCCTCTTCTCCCTTCTCCTCCCGTCCACCCTCCCTCCCCTCTTCTCCCGACCACCCTCCCTCCCCTCTTCTCCCGACCACCCCTCTTCTCCCGTCCATTCGACCACCCCTCTTCTCCCGACCACCCTCCCACCCCTCTTCTCCCGACCACCCTCAAAGCTCTCACCTCTCCTCCCGACCACCCTCCCTCCCCTCTTCTCCCGACCACCCTCCCTCCCCTCTTCTCCCGACCACCCTCCAACCTCTCACCTCTCCTCCCGTCCACCCTACAACCTCTCCCTTCTCCTCCCATCCACCTTCCCTCCCCTATCTCCCTCCCACCCTCTCCTCCCGACCACCCTCCCACCCCTCTTCTCCCGACCACCCTCCAACCTCTCCCCTCTCGTCCCGTCCACCCTCCCCTCTTCTCCCCTCTACTCCTGTCCAGCCTCCCACACCTCCCCTCTTTTCCAGTCCACCCTCCCACCACTCCCCTCTTCTCCCGTCCACCCTCCCACCCCTGAACTCTTCTCCCATCCACCTCTCCCTCTCCTCCCGTCCACCCTCCAACCACTCCCTTCTCCTCCCGACCACCCTCCCACCCCTCCCCTCTTCTCCCGTCCACCCTCCCACCACTCCCCTCTTCTCCCGTCCACCCCTGAACTCTTCTCCCGTCCACCTCTCCCTCTCCTCCCGTCCACCTCTCCCTCTTCTCCCATCCACCTCTCCCTCTCCTCCCGTCCACCCTCCAACCACTCCCTTCTTCTCCCGTCCACCCTCCCACCACTCCCCTCTTCTCCCGTCCACCCCTGAACTCTCCTCCCGTCCACCTCTCCCTCTCCTCCCGTCCACCCCTGAACTCTTCTCCCATCCACCTCTCCCTCTCCTCCCGTCCACCCTCCAACCACTCCCTTCTCCTCCCGTCCACCTCTCCCTCTCCTCCCGTCCACCCTCCAACCACTCCCTTCTTCTCCCGTCCACCCTCCCACCACTCCCCTCTTCTCCCGTCCACCCCTGAACTCTTCTCCCGTCCACCTCTCCCTCTCCTCCCGTCCACCCCTGAACTCTCCTCCCGTCCACCACTCCCCTCTTCTCCCGTCCACCCCTCCCCTCTTCTCCCGTCCACCCTCCCACCACTCCCCTCTTCTCCCGTCCACCCCTGAACTCTTCTCCCGTCCACCTCTCCCTCTCCTCCCGTCCACCTCTCCCTCTTCTCCCATCCACCTCTCCCTCTCCTCCCGTCCACCCTCCAACCACTCCCTTCTTCTCCCGTCCACCCTCCCACCACTCCCCTCTTCTCCCGTCCACCCCTGAACTCTCCTCCCGTCCACCTCTCCCTCTCCTCCCGTCCACCCCTGAACTCTTCTCCCATCCACCTCTCCCTCTCCTCCCGTCCACCCTCCAACCACTCCCTTCTCCTCCCGTCCACCTCTCCCTCTCCTCCCGTCCACCCTCCAACCACTCCCTTCTTCTCCCGTCCACCCTCCCACCACTCCCCTCTTCTCCCGTCCACCCCTGAACTCTTCTCCCGTCCACCTCTCCCTCTCCTCCCGTCCACCCCTGAACTCTCCTCCCGTCCACCACTCCCCTCTTCTCCCGTCCACCCCTGAACTCTTCTCCCGTCCACCTCTCCCTCTCCTCCCGTCCACCCTCCAACCACTCCCTTCTTCTCCCGTCCACCCTCCCACCACTCCCCTCTTCTCCCGTCCACCCCTGAACTCTTCTCCCGTCCACCTCTCCCTCTCCTCCCGTCCACCCCTGAACTCTCCTCCCGTCCACCACTCCCCTCTTCTCCCGTCCACCCCTGAACTCTTCTCCCGTCCACCTCTCCCTCTCCTCCCGTCCACCCTCCAACCACTCCCTTCTTCTCCCGTCCACCCTCCCACCACTCCCCTCTTCTCCCGTCCACCCCTGAACTCTTCTCCCGTCCACCTCTCCCTCTCCTCCCGTCCACCCCTGAACTCTCCTCCCGTCCACCACTCCCCTCTTCTCCCGTCCACCCCTGAACTCTTCTCCCGTCCACCTCTCCCTCTCCTCCCGTCCACCCTCCAACCACTCCCTTCTTCTCCCGTCCACCCTCCCACCACTCCCCTCTTCTCCCGTCCACCCCTGAACTCTTCTCCCGTCCACCTCTCCCTCTCCTCCCGTCCACCCCTGAACTCTCCTCCCGTCCACCACTCCCCTCTTCTCCCGTCCACCCCTGAACTCTCCTCCCGTCCACCTCTCCCTCTCCTCCCGTCCACCCCTGAACTCTTCTCCCGTCCACCTCTCCCTCTTCTCCCGTCCACCACTCCCCTCTCCTCCCGTCCACCCCTGAACTCTTCTCCCGTCCACCTCTCCCTCTCCTCCCGTCCACCTCTCCCTCTCCTCCCGTCCACCCAACTAGCTCATGTGAAGCAGGCTGTTGTAGTGATATTGTAGTGGTGGAGCGGAGCGAGGTAGGCGGCCTCCTACACATTAGCACTGCTGACCTTGGCTTCTCTCTCTCCTCTCAAAATGTATATTTCTCTCTGACCTCTCTCTCTCTCTCTCTCTTCAATTCAAAGGGCTTTATTGGCATGGGAAACATGTTTACATTGCCAACGCAAGTGGAATAGATAATAAACAAAAGGGGAAAAAACTAGGGAAACATTAGTAAACATTACACTCACAAAAGGTTTAAAAGAATATAGATATTTCAAATGTTATATTATTGGCTATGAACAGTGTTGTAACAATGTGCAAATATACTGAATAAAAATTGAAACACAACATGTAAAGTGTTGGTCCCATGTTTCATAAGACTAAATAAAAGATCCCAGAAATTGTGCATACATTTGTTCACATCCCTGTTAGGGAGCATTTCTCCTTGTCAAGATAATCCATCCCCCTGACATGTGTGGCATATCAAGAAGCTGATTACACAGGTGCACCTTGTGCTGTCGGACAATAAAAGGCCACTCTAAAATGTGCAGTTTTGTCACACAACACAATGCCACAGATGTCTCATGTTTTGAGGGAGCCTGCTGACTACATTCTGACTGCAGGAATGTCCAGCAGAGCTGTTGCCAGATAATTCAATGTTCAATAAAGCCCTTTTGTGGGGGGGAACTAATTATGATTGGCTGGGCCCAGCTCCCCAGTGGGTGGGGCTGGCTCCCAGGTGGGTCATGTGAAATGTAAAAAATATGTAACCTTTATTTAACTAGGCAAGTCGGTTAAGAACAAATTCTTATTTACAATGACGGCCTACCAGGGAACAGTGAGTTAACTGCCTTGTTCAGGGGTAGAGCGACAGATTTTTACCTTGTCAGCTCGGGGATTTAATACAGCAACCTTTCGGTTACTGGTCCAACGCTCTAACCACTAGGCTACCTGCCGCCCCTAGATTAGGGCCTAATGAATAAATAAACAGATAAATATAGGTGGTATTTACAATGTTGTTTGTGCTGCACTGGTTGCCGTTTTCTCATGGCAACGGGTCACAAATATTGCTGCTGTGATTGCACACTGCGGTATTTCGCAGTGATATGGGAGTTTATCAATGTTTAATTTGTTTTCAAATTCTTTGTGTGATCTGTCAGAAATATGTCTCTAATATGGTCATACATTTGGCAGGAGGTTAGGAAGTGCAGCTCAGTAGAATTTAACAGCTCTTTTCTGGATGTTGATAACTAGTGGCTATAGTCCTAATTCTGCTCTGCATACATTGTTTGGGGTTTGCGATGGAGACAAAGTATGTTTTTGCAGAATTCTGCATGCATTGTCTTAATTTGGTGTTTGTCCCATTTTGTGAATTCTTGGTTGGTGAGCGGACACCAAACCTCACAACCATAAAGGACAATGGGCTTGATAACTGATTCAAGTATTTTTATCCAGATCCTAATTGGGATGTTGAGTTTTATGTTCCTTTTGATGGCATAGAAGGCCCTTCTAGCCTTGTCTCTCAGATCGTTCACAGCTTTGTGGAAGTTATCTGTGGTGTTGATGTTTAGGCCGAGGTAGGTATAGTTATTTGTGTGCTCTAGGGCAACAGTGTCTAGATAGAATTTGTATTTGTTGTTCTGGCTACTGGACCTTTTTTGGAACACCATTATTTTGGTCTTACTGAGATTTACTGTCAGGGCCCAAGTCTGACAGAATCTGTGCAGAAGATCTAGGTGCTGCTGTAGGCCCCTCTTGGTTGAGGACAGAAGCACCAGATCATCTGCAAACAGTAGACATTAGAACAGTAGAATCCAGAAGGGTGAGGCCGGGTCCTGCAGACAGTTCTCGCCAATTCATTGATATATACGGCCTTGAGGAAAGAAATCTGTGTTTTTAATTACACATAATTATAATTAATTTTAACTGCACACTTGTTTTTTGTGTACATTGATTTGATCATGTCATATGATTTCGCTCCAACGCCGTGTTTCATCAATTTGTATAGCAGACCCTCATGCCAAATTGAGTAAAAAAAAGTTTTGAATGAGAAGACTTTCCCTTTCTTTGTTTTGTTTGTTTGTCCATAAGGATGTGCAGGGTGTATACGTGGTCTATCAAATGGTAATTTGGTAAAAAGCCAATTTGAAATTTGCTCAGGATATTGTTTTCACTGATGAAATGTTGGAAATGTCTCTCCTTCTCTTACTGTCTGTCTCTCTCTCCATCTCTCTCTCTCTCTCACTGTCCCCATCTCTCACTGTCCACCTCTCACTCAATGTCTCTCACTGTCTCTCTCTCCATCTCTCTCTCTCACTGTCCCTATCTCTCACTGTCCACCTTCTCACTCTCTCTCTCTCTCTCTCTCTCTCTCTCTCTCTCTCTCTCTCTCCATACATGACAACACTTTGAGTATGCGTATTGTCTTGTAATACAGTATTTTGGGTCTGGGTCATTATATAAACAACAACAAAAAGTATTTGTTGTTACAATGATTTTACACTAGGAGGCTGATGAGACATTCGTTCTCAGGTGATAGAAATTATTTCAAATTTTCATCTCCTCAAGTGGTCTTTAGCTCCGAATGTCGGCTTTAGATACTGGATGGGGGCACCCTATCCCCGATATAGTGCACTACTTTTGAGCAGGGCCCATAGGGCTCTGGTTAAAAGTAGTGCACTATAAAGGGAATAGGGTGTCATTTGGGACACACTTTACATAATGTATCCTAGCAAGCTATTCCAATATAATAATGTATTATTCAGAGTGGAATCTATTAGCAACGTGATGAAATTTAACTTGTGTTTTTCTGGTAGAAGACTTTTAACTGATTAAATTAAATTGTGTTTTCTGGTAGAAGACTTTTAACTAATGAAATTAAATTGTGTTTTTCTGGTAGAAGACTTTTAACTGATTAAATTAAATTGTGTTTTCTGGTAGAAGACTTTTAACTAATGAAATTAAATTGTGTTTTCTGGTAGAAGACTCTTAACTGATGAAATTAAAATGTGTTTTCTGGTAGAAGACTCTTAACTGATGAAATTAAAATGTGTTTTCTGGTAGAAGACTCTTAACTGATGAAATTAAATTGTGTTTTCTGGTAGAAGACTTTTAACTGATGAAATTAAAATGTGTTTTCTGGTAGAAGACTCTTAACTGATGAAATTAAATTGTGTTTTCTGGTAGAAGACTTTTAACTGATGAAATTAAAATGTGTTTTCTGGTAGAAGACTTTTAACTGATGAAATTAAAATGTGTTTTCTGGTAGAAGACTCTTAACTGATGAAATTAAAATGTGTTTTCTGGTAGAAGACTCTTAACTGATGAAATTAAAATGTGTTTTCTGGTAGAAGACTTTTAACTGATGAAATTAAAATGTGTTTTCTGGTAGAAGACTTTTAACTGATGAAATTAAAATGTGTTTTCTGGTAGAAGACTTTTAACTGATGAAATTAAAATGTGTTTTCTGGTAGAAGACTTTTAACTGATGAAATTAAAATGTGTTTTCTGGTAGAAGACTCTTAACTGATGAAATTAAAATGTGTTTTCTGGTAGAAGACTCTTAACTGATGAAATTAAATTGTGTTTTCTGGTAGAAGACTTTTAACTGATGAAATTAAAATGTGTTTTCTGGTAGAAGACTCTTAACTGATGAAATTAAATTGTGTTTTCTGGTAGAAGACTCTTAACTGATGAAATTAAATTGTGTTTTCTGGTAGAAGACTCTTAACTGACCAAGTGAAAGAAAATAGGGATATAGGGGCAAAGGACTTTAAAGGTTGAAACAACTTAAAAAACAATAACGAAATAAGTATATAGTAGAAATGAAAATCCTCACTCTAAAGGAGAAAAACCCTGGAATGAACGTTTCATTTGGGGGGAATCTAGTACCAGAAGATATGGAGAGTTGGAGGAGGAGGACTGTAGGCATAGTGTTGTTCTTTGTTTTCCCACCAAGATATTGACACAGGGAACGGAATCAATTAAAGATAAACAAACCAAATGATTCTACCGAGTTGTTTGAGAACTAACATCTTCTTTGTTTTGGAGACGGTGCTCCTGCAAGAAGCTCCATACCCCAAGGCCAAAATGTGTCTTTCCAAAAGTCCTTTAAAACTTTCTTCTATTCCCAGTATGTATTGAGCTTCTTGTTTGTGGTGTCTAAGATATCTATCTCTAATGATTCACTGCCTGTGTGCTTCGTTTCAGCTTTTCTCTCTCTGTTCTCAGAGAGGGAGGTAGTTAGGAGGGTCATAATGCCAGATTGATTTTTATGCTTTGTTACATTTGTCCTTGAGGGACTCTTTAACTTCAGAAGTGAAGTACACACACACACACACACACACACACACACACACACACACACACACACACACACACACACACACACACACACACACACACACACACACACACACACACACACACACACACACACACACACACACACACACACACACACACATACACACACACACACACATCATTCCTCCTCCTCAGGGCCAAATACACACAGGTAGAAGGAAACATTGAACAGTGAAAACAGAGCGTCACACACACCTTCCAGAAGGAGCAGGATGTGAAACATTTGATGACTCGGTGATATAAAAAAAAGGTTATATACTTGTAACAATTTTCTTCCTGGTGTTCTCTCTTCCTCTGCTGCATGAGGGAGTGGTGAGGGATAGAGGAGGGGGGAGGAAGTGGTGAGGGATAGCGGAGGAGGGAGGAAGTGGTGAGGGATGAAGTGGTGAGGGATAGAGGAGGAGGGATGAAGTGGTGAGGGATAGAGGAGGAGGGAGGAAGTGGTGAGGGATAGAGGAGGAGGGAGGAAGTGGTGAGGGATAGAGGAGGGATGAAATGGTGAGGGATAGAGGAGGAGGGAGGAAGTGGTGAGGGATAGAGGAGGAGGGAGGAAGTGGTGAGGGATAGAGGAGGAGGGATGAAGTGGTGAGGGATAGAGGAGGAGGGAGGAAGTGGTGAGGGATAGAGGAGGAGGGAGGAAGTGGTGAGGGATAGAGGAGGAGGGAGGAAGTGGTGAGGGATAGAGGAGGATGGATGAAGTAGTGAGGGATAGAGGAGGAGGGAGGAAGTGGTGAGGGATAGAGGAGGAGGGAGGAAGTGGTGAGGGATAGAGGAGGAGGAGGGAGGAAGTGGTGAGGGATAGAGGAGGAGGGAGGAAGTGGTGAGGGATAGAGGAGGAGGGATGAAGTAGTGAGGGATAGAGGAGGAGGGAGGAAGTAGTGAGGGATATAGGAGGAGGGAGGAAGTGGTGAGGGATAGAGGAGGAGGGAGGACGTGGTGAGGGATAGAGGAGGGGGGAGGAAGTGGTGAGGGATAGAGGAGGGATGAAGTGGTGAGGGATAGAGGAGGAGGGAGGAAGTGGTGAGGGATAGAGGAGGAGGGAGGAAGTTGTGAGGGATAGAGGAGGGATGAAATGGTGAGGGATAGAGGAGGAGGGAGGAAGTGGTGAGGGATAGAGGAGGAGGGAGGAAGTGGTGAGGGATAGAGGAGGAGGGATGAAGTGGTGAGGGATAGAGGAGGAGGGAGGAAGTGGTGAGGGATAGAGGAGGAGGGAGGAAGTGGTGAGGGATAGAGGAGGAGGGAGGAAGTGGTGAGGGATAGAGGAGGATGGATGAAGTAGTGAGGGATAGAGGAGGAGGGAGGAAGTGGTGAGGGATAGAGGAGGAGGGAGGAAGTGGTGAGGGATAGAGGAGGAGGAGGGAGGAAGTGGTGAGGGATAGAGGAGGAGGAGGGAGGAAGTGGTGAGGGATAGAGGAGGAGGGATGAAGTAGTGAGGGATAGAGGAGGAGGGAGGAAGTAGTGAGGGATATAGGAGGAGGGAGGAAGTGGTGAGGGATAGAGGAGGAGGGAGGACGTGGTGAGGGATAGAGGAGGGGGGAGGAAGTGGTGAGGGATAGAGGAGGGATGAAGTGGTGAGGGATAGAGGAGGAGGGAGGAAGTGGTGAGGGATAGAGGAGGGAGGAAGTGGTGAGGGATAGAGGAGGAGGGATGAAGGGAGGGACTTCGAACATCATGAGGTGTGTTTTGGCTCAGCATGATGTGTCTAAGGAGATATATATTGGCTGGGCATGCTGAGCAATTTGTCTTGTCTTATCAAGGCATTAATCATGGTGGGCCGTAGCGAGAGAGAGAGAGACCACTTGAGGAGATGACAGAATAAGACAGAATAGATTCCTGAAGAGTGCACTACTTTTGAGCAGGGCTCCCATAGGGCTCTGGTCTAATGTAGTGTACTATACAGGGCTCTGGTCTAATGTAGTGCACTATAGAGGGCTCTGGTCTAATGTAGTGCACTATACAGGGCTCTGGTCTAATGTAGTGCACTATACAGGGCTCTGGTCTAATGTAGTGTACTATACAGGGCTCTGGTCTAATGTAGTGCACTATACAGGGCTTTGGTCTAATGTAGTGCACTATACAGGGCTTTGGTCTAATGTAGTGCACTATACAGGGCTTTGGTCTAATGTAGTGCACTATACAGGGCTCTGGTCTAATGTAGTACACTATACAGGGCTCTGGTCTAATGTAGTGTACTATAGAGGGCTCTGGTCTAATGTAGTGCACTATAGAGGGCTCTGGTCTAATGTAGTGCACTATACAGGGCTCTGGTCTAATGTAGTGCACTATACAGGGCTCTGGTCTAATGTAGTGCACTATACAGGGCTCTGGTCTAATGTAGTGTACTATACAGGGCTCTGGTCTAATGTAGTACACTATACAGGGCTCTGGTCTAATGTAGTGTACTATACAGGGCTCTGGTCTAATGTAGTGTACTATACAGGGCTCTGGTCTAATGTAGTGCACTATACAGGGCTCTGGTCTAATGTAGTGCACTATACAGGGCTCTGGTCTAATGTAGTGCACTATACAGGGCTCTGGTCTAATGTAGTGCACTATACAGGGCTCTGGTCTAATGTAGTGCACTATACAGGGCTCTGGTCTAATGTAGTGCACTATACAGGGCTCTGGTCTAATGTAGTGTACTATACAGGGCTCTGGTCTAATGTAGTGCACTTTAAGGAGAAGAGGGTGCCATATAGGAGTGTTGGGCCAGTAACTAAAAGGTTGTGGGATCAAATCCCCGAGCTGACAAGGTAAAACTCTGTTCGTTCTGCCCCTGAGCAAGGCAGTTAACCTACTGTTCCCCGAGCACCGACGACGTGGATGTCGATTAAGGCAGCCCCCCCGCACCTCTCTGATTCAGAGGGCTTGGGTTAAATGTGGAAGACACATTTCAGTTGAATGCATTCAGTTGTACAGCTGACTAGGTTTTCCCTTTGCCATTTACAAGACAATAAGCATCCTCAAAGCATTGTCATGTAATGCAACACGAGAAGGTCAAACTACTAACAACAACAAAGCACTCGTCTAGAAAAAATGATGTTAAGAGACCCATGTTTTCCTTCACCGAGCCACGTCTCCATTTCAGCGCCACTTCCAAGAGCAGCCATCTTTGATGAAACGTTTCTCTTTTGAATTAGGTGCTTCAGAAGCCCTTGACCCAGATGAAACCAAACCATTGTTTGCCTGTGTGGTCTTTGATGTCTTTTAAAAGCGTTTCCACCGTTTCTCTGTGCTCAACAAAGGCCCTAATTACTATTTTTTCATCACAAGATAGACAGCCACAAAGGAACAACAAGTGTTCTGGCTGGTTGAAAGGAGATATCGCTACCCGCTGTCCTAAAGGTAATGTTCTATATATCATAGACACGTGCTTGTTTCACATGCGTCTATCTGCATCTAACTGGGCAGTGGCTAGTGTAAGGTTAAATTGTCATTTCATGATCACTCAGGGTCACCAAAACTGTAGTGGGAAGATTTTGCCAATCAAACCAATAGTTAAGAAGATGTTTTACCCAGACTAGATTGCCATGAGACTAATTAATTGCGACAAGAGCAAAGGACTAAGCATACAAATGTCATAATCGCTGCATCGTTTTGTTTATACAGACAGCGACCTGTCCTGAATGACCTGTCCTGAATGACCTGTCCTGAATGCTTCTGATCCTTAACATTGAATAGAAACAGTACCACTGTCCCGGCAGAGGGGAAACAGTACCACTGTCCCGGCAGAGGGGAAACAGTACACTGTCCCGGCAGAGGGGAAACAGTACCTCTGTCCCGGGAAGAAGGGAAACAGTCCCTCTGTCCCGGCAGAGGGGAAACAGTACCACTGTCCCGGCAGAGGGGAAACAGTACCTCTGTCCCGGCAGAGGGGAAACAGTACCACTGTCCCGGCAGAGGGGAAACAGTACCTCTGTCCCGGGAGAGGGGAACAGTACCACTGTCCCGGCAGAGGGGAAACAGTACCTCTGTCCTGGCAGAGGGGAAACAGTACCTCTGTCCCGGCAGAGGGGAAACAGTACCTCTGTCCTGGGAAGAAGGGAAACAGTCCCTCTGTCCCGGCAGAGGGGAAACAGTACCTCTGTCCCGGCAGAGGGGAAACAGTACCACTGTCCCGGCAGAGGGGAAACAGTACCCCTGTCCCGGGAAGAAGGGAAACAGTCCCTCTGTCCCGGCAGAGGGGAAACAGTACCTCTGTCCCGGCAGAGGGGAAACAGTACCACTGTCCCGGCAGAGGGGAAACAGTACCTCTGTCCCGGCAGAGGGGAACAGTACCTCTGTCCCGGCAGAGGGGAAACTGTACCTCTGTCCCGGCAGAGCGGAAACAGTACCTCTGTCCCGGCAGAGGGGAAACAGTACCTCTGTCCCGGCAGAGGGGAAACAGTACAACTGTCCCGGCAGAGGGGAAACAGTACCTCTGTCCCGGCAGAGGGGAAACAGTACAACTGTCCCGGCAGAGGGGAAACTGTACCTCTGTCCCGGCAGAGCGGAAACAGCTCCTAGAGAGCAGGGGCCTCATTTATCGAAGGTACGGGGCAGATAAAAAAGACTAAACCTTGCGTGAGCAAGTTTTCCTGCTAAGGTTGGTATTTATCCCATTTTGAACTTGACGGGAAAGTGTGTGTATTTCAGACCAATGGTACACACACCTTCTAGTGGTTGAAGAATTGCATTGTAAGCAAATATAGTTATTTGGGGGGAAATTGAGGTGTTTGAAGTACAGGAATTATAATAATGGACAGCTAATAAAACAGTAAAACGTGGGCATGTTGCCGTTGGTAAGGTGATCACATAGCAGCATGTTGCCATTGGTAAGGTGATCACATAGCAGCATGTTGCCATTGGTAAGGTGATCACATAGCAGCATGTTGCCATTGGTAAGGTGATCACATAGCAGCACGTTGCCGTTGGTAAGGTGATCACATAGCAGCATGTTGCCGTTGGTAAGGAGATCACATAGCAGCACGTTGCCGTTGGTAAGGAGATCACATAGCAGCACGTTGCCGTTGGTAAGGTGATCACATAGCAGCACGTTGCCGTTGGTAAGGTGATCACATAGCAGCACGTTGCCGTTGGTAAGGTGATCACATAGCAGCACGTTGCCGTTGGTAAGGTGATCACATAGCAGCACGTTGCCGTTGGTAAGGTGATCACATAGCAGCACGTTGCCGTTGGTAAGGTGATCACATAGCAGCATGTTGCCGTTGGTAAGGTGATCACATAGCAGCACGTTGCCGTTGGTAAGGTGATCACATAGCAGCACGTTGCCGTTGGTAAGGTGATCACATAGCAGCACGTTGCCGTTGGTAAGGTGATCACATAGCAGCACGTTGCCGTTGGTAAGGTGATCACATAGCAGCACGTTGCCGTTGGTAAGGTGATCACATAGCAGCACGTTGCCGTTGGTAAGGTGATCACATAGCAGCACGTTGCCGTTGGTAAGGTGATCACATAGCAGCACGTTGTCGTTGGTAAGGTGATCACATAGCAGCACGTTGCCGTTGGTAAGGTGATCACATAGCAGCACGTTGTCGTTGGTAAGGTGATCACATAGCAGCACGTTGCCGTTGGTAAGGTGATCACATAGCAGCACGTTGCCGTTGGTAAGGTGATCACATAGCAGCACGTTGCCGTTGGTAAGGTGATCACATAGCAGCACGTTGCCGTTGGTAAGGTGATCACATAGCAGCACGTTGCCGTTGGTAAGGTGATCACATAGCAGCACGTTGCCGTTGGTAAGGTGATCACATAGCAGCACGTTGCCGTTGGTAAGGTGATCACATAGCAGCACGTTGCCGTTGGTAAGGTGATCACATAGCAGCATGTTGCCGTTGGTAAGGTGATCACATAGCAGCATGTTGCCGTTGGTAAGGTGATCACATAGCAGCACGTTGCCGTTGGTAAGGTGATCACATAGCAGCACGTTGCCGTTGGTAAGGTGATCACATAGCAGCACGTTGCCGTTGGTAAGGTGATCACATAGCAGCATGTTGTCGTTGGTAAGGTGATCACATAGCAGCACGTTGCCGTTGGTAAGGTGATCACATAGCAGCACGTTGCCGTTGGTAAGGTGATCACATAGCAGCACGTTGCCGTTAGTAAGGTGATCACATAGCAGCACGTTGCCGTTGGTAAGGTGATCACATAGCAGCATGTTGCCGTTGGTAAGGTGATCACATAGCAGCACGTTGCCGTTGGTAAGGTGATCACATAGCAGCACGTTGCCGTTGGTAAGGTGATCACATAGCAGCACGTTGCCGTTGGTAAGGTGATCACATAGCAGCATGTTGCCGTTGGTAAGGTGATCACATAGCAGCACGTTGCCGTTGGTAAGGTGATCACA
Organism: Salvelinus namaycush; assembly: GCF_016432855.1. Classification (NCBI taxonomy): domain Eukaryota; kingdom Metazoa; phylum Chordata; class Actinopteri; order Salmoniformes; family Salmonidae; genus Salvelinus; species Salvelinus namaycush. The sequence goes on from NC_052323.1 coordinate 27,908,940, forward strand.
TAGCAGCACGTTGCCGTTGGTAAGGTGATCACATAGCAGCACGTTGCCGTTGGTAAGGTGATCACATAGCAGCACGTTGCCGTTGGTAAGGTGATCACATAGCAGCATGTTGCCGTTGGTAAGGTGATCACATAGCAGCACGTTGCCGTTGGTAAGGTGATCACATAGCAGCACGTTGCCGTTGGTAAGGTGATCACATAGCAGCACGTTGCCGTTGGTAAGGTGATCACATAGCAGCACGTTGCCGTTGGTAAGGTGATCACATAGCAGCACGTTGCCGTTGGTAAGGTGATCACATAGCAGCACGTTGCCGTTGGTAAGGTGATCACATAGCAGCACGTTGCCGTTGGTAAGGTGATCACATAGCAGAATGTTGCCGTTGGTAAGGAGATCACATAGCAGCACGTTGCCGTTGGTAAGGTGATCACATAGCAGCATGTTGCCGTTGGTAAGGTGATCACATAGCAGCACGTTGCCGTTGGTAAGGTGATCACATAGCAGCACGTTGCCGTTGGTAAGGTGATCACATAGCAGCATGTTGCCGTTGGTAAGGTGATCACATAGCAGCATGTTGCCGTTGGTAAGGAGATCACATAGCAGCATGTTGCCGTTGGTAAGGAGATCACATAGCAGCATGTTGCCGTTGGTAAGGTGATCACATAGCAGCATGTTGCCGTTGGTAAGGTGATCACATAGCAGCACGTTGCCGTTGGTAAGGTGATCACATAGCAGCACGTTGCCGTTGGTAAGGTGATCACATAGCAGCACGTTGCCGTTGGTAAGGTGATCACATAGCAGCACGTTGCCGTTGGTAAGGTGATCACATAGCAGCATGTTGCCATTGGTAAGGTGATCACATAGCAGCATGTTGCCGTTGGTAAGGTGATCACATAGCAGCATGTTGCCGTTGGTAAGGTGATCACATAGCAGCATGTTGCCGTTGGTAAGGTGATCACATAGCAGCACGTTGCCGTTGGTAAGGTGATCACATAGCAGCACGTTGCCGTTGGTAAGGTGATCACATAGCAGCACGTTGCCGTTGGTAAGGTGATCACATAGCAGCATGTTGCCATAGTTATATTACAGGACATGTATTTTATTATATAGGACATGTCTCTCCTTTTTCCTTTCTGACATGACAGATGTATTCCTGCTACACAACAAATAATAAATGACCATTTATCCATCACTCATTCAATAGTCAACCATGCTACCATTTATCCATCACTCATTCAATAGTCAACCATGCTACCATTTATCCATCACTCATTCAATAGTCAAGCATGCTACCATTTATCCATCACTCATTCAATAGTCAACCATGCTACCATTTATCCATCACTCATTCAATAGTCAACCATGCTACCATTTATCCATCACTCATTCAATAGTCAACCATGCTACCATTTATCCATCACTCATTCAATAGTCAAGCATGCTACCATATATCCATCACTCATTCAATAGTCAACCATGCTACCATTTATCCATCACTCATTCAATAGTCAACCATGCTACCATTTATCCATCACTCATTCAATAGTCAACCATGCTACCATTTATCCATCACTCATTCAATAGTCAAGCATGCTACCATATATCCATCACTCATTCAATAGTCAACCATGCAAACATTTATCCATCACTCATTCAATAGTCAACCATGCTACCATTGATCCATCACTCATTCAATAGTCAACCATGCTACCATTTATCCATCACTCATTCAATAGTCAACCATGCTACCATTTATCCATCACTCATTCAATAGTCAACCATGCTACCATTTATTCATCACTCATTCAATAGTCAACCATGCTACCATTTATCCATCACTCATTCAATAGCCAAGCATGCCCAAAAGTAAATAGACCGGTAGCCTATTTAAAATGTTTGACGGTTTGGGTAGACTTGAACAACAATTTGTCTTTTGCATAGAAGTGTGGGCTGTAGCATTTACTTATAAATAGTTCGAACAGACAATCAATCTTCGGCGGCCAGCGTTAGTCACTATACTGGCGGCCAGCGTTAGTCACTATACTGGCGGCCAGCGTTAGTCACTATACTGGCGGCCAGCGTTAGTCACTATACTGGCGGCCAGCGTTAGTCACTATACTGGCGGCCAGCGTTAGTCACTATACTGGCGGCCAGCGTTAGTCACTATACTGGCGGCCAGCGTTAGTCACTATACTGGCGGTCAGCGTTAGTCACTATACTGGCGGCCAGCGTTAGTCACTATACTGGCGGCCAGCGTTAGTCACTATACTGGCGGCCAGCGTTAGTCACTATACTGGCGGCCAGCGTTAGTCACTATACTGGCGGTCAGCGTTAGTCACTATACTGGCGGTCAGCGTTAGTCACTATACTGGCGGCCAGCGTTAGTCACTATACTGGCGGTCAGCGTTAGTCACTATACTGGCGGTCAGCGTTAGTCACTATACTGGCGGCCAGCGTTAGTCACTATACTGGCGGCCAGCGTTAGTCACTATACTGGCGGCCAGCGTTAGTCACTATACTGGCGGCCAGCGTTAGTCACTATACTGGCGGCCAGCGTTAGTCACTATACTGGCGGCCAGCGTTAGTCACTATACTGGCGGCCAGCGTTAGTCACTATACTGGCGGCCAGCGTTAGTCACTATACTGGCGGCCAGCGTTAGTCACTATACTGGCGGTCAGCGTTAGTCACTATATTGGCGGCCAGCGTTAGTCACTATACTGGCGGCCAGCGTTAGTCACTATACTGGCGGCCAGCGTTAGTCACTATACTGGCGGTCAGCGTTAGTCACTATACTGGCGGCCAGCGTTAGTCACTATACTGGCGGCCAGCGTTAGTCACTATACTGGCGGTCAGCGTTAGTCACTATACTGGCGGCCAGCGTTAGTCACTATACTGGCGGCCAGCGTTAGTCACTATACTGGCGGTCAGCGTTAGTCACTATACTGGCGGTCAGCGTTAGTCACTATACTGGCGGTCAGCGTTAGTCACTATACTGGCGGTCAGCGTTAGTCACTATACTGGCGGTCAGCGTTAGTCACTATACTGGCGGTCAGCGTTAGTCACTATACTGGCGGTCAGCGTTAGTCACTATACTGGCGGCCAGCGTTAGTCACTATACTGGCGGTCAGCGTTAGTCACTATACTGGCGGCCAGCGTTAGTCACTATACTGGCGGCCAGCGTTAGTCACTATACTGGCGGCCAGCGTTAGTCACTATACTGGCGGTCAGCGTTAGTCACTATACTGGCGGCCAGCGTTAGTCACTATACTGGCGGTCAGCGTTAGTCACTATACTGGCGGCCAGCGTTAGTCACTATACTGGCGGTCAGCGTTAGTCACTATACTGGCGGCCAGCGTTAGTCACTATACTGGCGGTATGCATTTTGTCAGTCACTGCAAAACATTAAAACATTCTGCCCACACCTCTGCAGAAATGTGATCAAATTTGCCATTGCGCTTTAGAAAAACTGTCATGAGGGTGTTTTTGTTACCATAAAAGGTGAATGGAGGCTGTTTTCCAGGCGGGGCTTTAATGCTCGTTCACGAGCACACAAATATAGTATGGCTCTGATTTATCAATGGAAACATGTGTATATGTTGCATGCACCAGTTAAATCCAAATCATTTGTTGCACACGCATATCTTAGAATCTCCACATACGGCAGAACTTCAAGAGAAATTTACGAACGCTTGATAAATGAGGCCCTAGATCACTGAAGAATTCATATCCAGATACCGTGATTTCAGTTGTTTATAGGTGACCTGTCCTGGATGCATCTGACCCTTGACATAAACACGGCAACTGGCCAGGAATGGGGAGTAAATGATATCTGTCCCAAATTGAGCCCTATTCCCTATATAGTGCACCACTTGTTTGCCATTTGGGATGCTGTCCACTGTCGAGGCATGGGAGATACAAGTCCTAGACAGCATAGCTAATCACAGAAGAGGTTTTTATATCCTGTTTGGTGAATTGCACACCGAGCCTCGTCAACAACAAGCGTCAGCAGCTAGCGTAGAGCATGAAAACCATTACTCCAATCCCTCACTCCCTGACGTTAATAGGATGAATATATATTTTTGTTCTCTGCTTAATTTGGATGAATTCATCTCAATGCCAATGAAACCAAGTACATCTCTGTCTACGCTCCACTCCTAAGGATTATGGGAGAGAGAGTACACGTGCCATCTTTCATTCTTGGGTTTCCTTTCACTTTCTGTTTAGAATTTCTATTATCAAGAATTGTGCACGTAAATCCTGCATAACTTTAGCTAAATGTTGAGAGTTGAACAGACTTGTTATGCTTGTGGTACATTAGATCAATAAATGGTTTAAAAAGACCAAACGTAAGGCTGTGTGATAACTTTTCAGTTGTGCTATGACCCACTTAGTGATAATTGTGATGTAACTTTCCAAGAAATGCCACATATCTGGAAAACTCAATGTTTCATCCAGCCAACTAATGGCTAAATATATCTAAAACATTTGTCAAATTGGTCATTTGCTTTCTTTGCACCATTTGCAAAGAAAATGGAGGAATGTGGTTTACTAAACCCATTGCTCCAGTGTATATCCTTACAAAGCAAGACCATCTGGGAGAGAGTGGTTGTTTAACATCCTTCCTCTCACAGCATAACACGGCTCGTATCAGCCAGATCATGAACCAACCACATTCACATACAGCACCTCAAACACCACAACCTAGATATATTGCATCCAGATTGCTTGGATCGGAGACTAGCATTAAATTAGCATGATCATGTTCCAATAATCTCAGACTCCCTTTCAGCCTTGGATAGTCCCAGTGACCTCTGCTTCAACCAGGCCGTGGTCAGAGCGGTACTACTCAACTAACTAAAGCCTATCAGACCACAACACACACACACACACACACACACACACACACACACACACACACACACACACACACACACACACACACACACACACACACACACACACACACACACACACACACACACACACACACACACACACACACACACACACACACACACACACACACACACACTGACCCTGAACTGCCATAGCCTACTGTATTATACACTGAAATAACCTGGGTCTTCACCGCCATTAGAAGCCATGCTGTGTCAACTGTGCTGACTATACCATAGACTGACATGTCTTTCACTGCCTTAAGGAAACCATAGTGTATACTGAAATGACCTTCAATGCCTTAAGGAAATCATAGTGTATACTGAAATGACCTTCACTGCCTTAAGGAAATCATAGTGTATACTGAAATGACCTTCAATGCCTTAAGGAAATCATAGTGTTTACTGAAATGACCTTCAATGCCTTAAGGAAATCATAGTGTATACTGAAATGACCTTCAATGCCTTAAGGAAATCATAGTGTTTAGTGAAATGACCTTCACTGCCTTAAGGAAATCATAGTGAGCTGTTATATCCTACTGAGATCTGAGTTTCTATATCCTACTGAGACTTGAGCTGCTATATCCTACTCAGACTTGAGCTGCTATATCCTACTGAGATCTGAGTTCCTATATCCTACTGAGACTTGAGCTGCTATATCCTACTCAGACTTGAGCTGCTATATCCTACTGAGATCTGAGTTCCTATATCCTACTCAGACTTGAGCTGCTATATCCTACTGTGACCTCAGCTGCTATATCCTACTGTGACCTGAGCTGCTATATCCTACTGTGACCTCAGCTGCTATATCCTACTGTGACCTGAGCTGCTATATCCTACTGTGACCTGAGATGCTATATCCTACTGTGACCTGAGATGCTATATCCTACTGTGACCTCAGCTGCTATATCCTACTGTGACCTCAGCTGCTATATCCTACTGTGACCTCAGCTGCTATATCCTACTGTGACCTGAGATGCTATATCCTACTGTGACCTGAGATGCTATATCCTACTGTGACCTCAGCTGTTATATACTACTGTGACCTGAGCTGCTATATCCTACTGTGACCTGAGCTGTTATATCCTACTGTGACCTCAGCTGCTATATCCTACTGTGACCTGAGCTGCTATATCCTACTGTGACCTCAGCTGCTATATCCTACTGTGACCTCAGCTGTTATATACTACTGTGACCTGAGCTGCTATATCCTACTGTGACCTCAGCTGCTATATCCTACTGTGACCTCAGCTGCTATATCCTACTGTGACCTGAGCTGCTATATCCTACTGTGACCTCAGCTGCTATATCCTACTGTGACCTGAGCTGCTATATCCTACTGTGACCTGAGCTGTTATATCCTACTGTGACCTCAGCTGCTATATCCTACTGTGACCTGAGCTGCTATATCCTACTGTGACCTGAGATGCTATATCCTACTGTGACCTGAGATGCTATATCCTACTGAGATCTGAGTTCCTATATCCTACTGTGACCTGAGCTGTTATATCCTACTGTGACCTGAGCTGCTATATCCTACTGTGACCTCAGCTGCTATATCCTACTGAGATCTGAGTTCCTATATCCTACTGTGACCTCAGCTGCTATATCCTACTCAGACTTGAGCTGCTATATCCTACTGTGACCTGAGCTGTTATATCCTACTGTGACCTCAGCTGCTATATCCTACTGTGACCTGAGCTGCTATATCCTACTGTGACCTGAGCTGCTATATCCTACTGTGACCTCAGCTGTTATATACTACTGTGACCTCAGCTGCTATATTCTACTGTGACCTCAGCTGCTATATCCTACTGTGACCTCAGCTGTTATATACTACTGTGACCTGAGCTGCTATATCCTACTGTGACCTCAGCTGCTATATCCTACTGTGACCTCAGCTGCTATATCCTACTGTGACCTGAGCTGCTATATCCTACTGTGACCTGAGCTGCTATATCCTACTGTGACCTCAGCTGTTATATACTACTGTGACCTCAGCTGCTATATTCTACTGTGACCTCAACTGCTATATCCTACTGTGACCTGAGATGCTATATCCTACTGTGACCTGAGATGCTATATCCTACTGTGACCTCAGCTGTTATATCCTACTGTGACCTCAGCTGCTATATCCTACTGTGACCTGAGATGCTATATCCTACTGTGACCTGAGATGCTATATCCTACTGTGACCTCAGCTGCTATATCCTACTGTAACCTGAGTTGCTATATCCTACTGTGACCTGAGCTGCTATATCCTACTGTGACCTCAGCTGCTATATCCTACTGTGACCTCAGCTGCTATATCCTACTGTGACCTGAGATGCTATATCCTACTGTGACCTGAGATGCTATATCCTACTGTGACCTCAGCTGCTATATCCTACTGTAACCTGAGTTGCTATATCCTACTGTGACCTGAGATGCTATATCCTACTGTGACCTCAGCTGCTATATCCTACTGTAACCTGAGTTGCTATATATTAGAACCACAGAGACCTACCACAAGTAACGGGGAAGCAGGTATCCTTGTGGTTAGAGCGTTGGGAATCTAACCAAGAGGTTGCTGGATCGAATCCCCGAGCTGACCGGGTAAAAATCTGTCGTTCTGCCCCTGAACAAGGCGGTTAACTCACTGCTCCCTGGGTAGGCTGTCGTTGTAAATAAGAACTTGTTCTTAACTGACTTGCCTAGTTAAACATTATTTTATTTTTTCAGTTGCAAAGAAAACAGAAGTTGCCTCCACTATTCCAGCTCAACTTCAATATTTCTGTGTGTTGTGTGTGTCACGACTTCGACCGAGGCAGGCTCTCCTTCCCGTGCGGGTGGCGTTCGGCGGTCGTCGTCACCGGCCTATTAGCTGCCACTGATCTTTTTCTCCCCCTCCCTATGTGGTTAATAGGGTGGACTAGATGGTCCGTGTTCATTAAAGAACATTTTGTATTTGGCACCTGCTGTTTCCTGCGTGTTGACTCCACACTCCGACACCCAGGCCTTACAGAATCCCGCACCAAGAAATGGAGTCAGCAGGAGCAGCAGCCAACCCTCTCCCATCGATAGAGGAACGGGTGCTCCAGCATACCACTGTTCTCCACCGTATTGGAACAGCGATGGATTCGATGATGCAGCGAATGGATCGATGGGAGAGGAGTGGTTTCCTCTCTCCACCTTCGGCTCCTCCAGCCCAGGACTCTTCATTCCTCGGCTCCAGCGCTCTCCGTCTGACACTCCCGAGGGATTATGATGGATCGGCGGTGGGGTGCCAGGGGTTCCTACTCCAACTGGAACTGTACCTTGCCGCTGTAAGACCCACTCCCTCGGGAGCGGAGAGGGTGCGTGTCCTCGTCTCCTGCCTCACGGGTCGTGCTCTGGAGTGGGCCAACGCGGTCTGGAATGGCCCAGACTCGGCGAAGGAGCATTACCCAGAATTCACCCGCCGTTTTCGGGCCGTATTTGACCATCCTCCAGAGGGCCGAGCGGCGGGAGAACGACTGTTCCACCTTAGGCAGGAGAAGAGGAGCGCCCAGGATTACGCGCTGGAGTTCCGGACCCTGGCTGCAGGATCTGGATGGAACGACAGGGCCCTTATTGATCGCTACCGGTGTAGTCTCCGGGAGGACGTCCGCAGGGAGCTAGCATGTCGGGACACCGCTCTTTCTCTGGATGAGCTGATTGACATGTCCATCCGTCTGGACAATCTGCTGGCTGCCCGCGGGCGTTCTGAGAGGGTCCTGTACGTTCCACCACCCAGCCCCTCCGCTCCTATTCCCATGGAGTTGGGAGAGGCTGGGCCGAGGGATACCGGAGGAGGAGGCTCTCCCTGCACCAGCTGTGGTCGGAGAGGACACACGGCCGATCGGTGCTGGGGGGGTCCGTCTGGGAGTCGAGATGGCAGGCGGAACGCTTCTCGATCACCCCAGGTGAGTCAGCACCAAACTCACCCAGAACCCCCTGTTAGTCACATGTTTGTCTTGATTTTTCTTCTGAAATGTTTCCCCTCTTCCCAGCATAGGGCGCTAGTCGATTCAGGCGCAGCTGGGAACTTTATGGATCGCGGACTCGCTCTTAGGTTAAGGGTTCCGCTTGTGCCGATAGATTCTCCCTTTCCCGTGCACTCCCTAGATAGCCGGCCATTAGGGTCAGGGGTGGTCAGGGAGACCACTGTTCCCCTGGACATGGTGACGCAGGGGAATCATAAGGAGCGTATCAGCTTTTATATTATTGATTCGCCTGCGTTTCCAGTGGTGCTAGGGATTCCCTGGCTGGCCCGGCACAATCCTAAAATTTCGTGGAGACAGGGGGTTCTCCAGGGGTGGTCAAAGGAGTGTTCTGGAAGGTGTTTGGGAGTTTCCATCGGTGCCACGTCGGTGGAAAGTCCAGACCAGGGTTCCCCGGTGTGCATTCCCCCCGAGTATGCCGATTTGGCAATCGCTTTCAGTAAAAAGAAAGCGACTAAATTACCACCTCATCGACCGGGAAGGGATTGTGCGATAGATCTCCAGGTAGACGCTGCGCTTCCCAAGAGTCACGTGTACCCATTGTCCCAAGAGGAGACGGTGGCTATGGAGACATATGTCACTGAGTCTCTGGGACAGGGGTACATTCGGTCCTCCATCTCACCCGCCTCCTCGAGTTTCTTTTTTGTGATGAAAAAGGAGGGAGGTTTGCGTCCGTGTATTGATTATAGAGGTCTAAATGCCATCACCGTAGGGTTTAGTTACCCACTACCTCTCATTGCTACGGCAATGGAATCATTTCACGGAGCGCAGTTCTTCACAAAATTGGATCTCAGGAGCGCGTATAGTCTGGTGCGTATTCGGAAAGGAGACGAGTGGAAAACCGCATTTAGTACCACATCGGGCCATTATGAGTACTGCGTCATGCCATATGGGTTAAAGAATGCTCCAGCCGTTTTCCAATCCTTTGTAGACGATATTCTCAGGGACCTGCACGGGCAGGGAGTGGTTGTTTATATCGATGACATTCTGATCTATTCAGCCACTCACGCCGCACATGTGTCTCTGGTGCGCAAGGTGCTTGGTAGACTGCTGGAGCATGACCTATATGTCAAGGCTGAGAAGTGTGTGTTCTCTAAACGAGCCGTCTCTTTTCTGGGTTATCGCATTTCCACCTCGGGCGTGGTGGTAGGGAGTGACCGCATTAAGGCCGTGCGTAATTGGCCGACTCCAACCACGGTAAAAGAGGTGCAGCGGTTTTTGGGTTTTGCCAACTACTACCGGAGGTTTATCCGGGGTTTTGGTCAGGTAGCAGCTCCCATTACCTCACTGCTGAAGGGGGGTCCGGTGCGGCTGCAGTGGTCAGCAAAGGCGGACGGAGCTTTCAACAGGTTGAAGGCGCTGTTCACGGATGCGCCCGTGTTGGCGCATCCGGATCCCTCTCTAGCATTCATAGTGGAGGTGGACGCGTCCGAGGCTGGGGTAGGTGCCGTGCTATCACAGCGCTCTGGTACGCCACCAAAACTCCACCCCTGTGCTTTCTTCTCGAAGAAGCTCAGTTCAGCGGAGCGTAACTATGATGTGGGGGACCGGGAGTTGTTAGCAGTGGTCAGTGCCCTGAAGGTGTGGAGACACTGGCTTGAGGGGGCTAAGCACCCTTTTCTCATCTGGACCGACCACCAGAATCTGGAGTATATTCGGGCAGCTAGGAGACTGAACCCACGTCAAGCAAGGTGGGCCATGTTCTTTACCCGATTTCAGTTTACGTTAACATATAGACCGGGCTCTCAGAACGTAAAGGCGGATGCACTGTCCCGTTTTTACGATTCGGACGATCGGCCCACCGAACCCACTCCCATCCTTCCCGCCTCAAGGCTGATAGCACCAGTGGTGTGGGAAGTGGACTCGGACATCGAGCGGGCGTTACGGGCGGAACCCGCTCCTCCTCAGTGTCCGGTGGGGCGGAAGTACGTGCCGCTTGGTGTTCGGGACAAATTGATTCGGTGGGCTCACGTTCTACCCTCCTCGGGTCACCCTGGGGTGAAGAGGACGGTGGGGAGTCTTCGGGGGAGGTATTGGTGGCCTACCTTGGCGAGAGACGTTAGGGTTTATGTTTCCTCCTGTTCGGTATGCGCCCAGAGTAAGGCTCCTAGGCACCTTCCTAGAGGGAAGTTACAACCCCTCCCCGTTCCACAACGGCCTTGGTCGCACCTGTCCGTAGATTTTCTGACCGATCTTCCACCGTCTCAGGGAAACACTACGGTACTGGTGATTGTGGATCGGTTCTCGAAGTCCTGTCGTCTCCTCCCGTTGCCCGGTATTCCTACAGCCCTACAGACTGCGGAGGCATTATTCACCCACGTCTTCCGGCACTACGGGGTGCCGGAGGACATCGTTTCTGATCGGGGCCCCCAATTCACGTCCCGAGTATGGAGGGCGTTCATGGAGCGTTTGGGGGTCTCGGTCAGCCTGACCTCCGGGTATCACCCTGAGAGTAATGGGCAGGTGGAGAGAGTGAACCAGGAGGTGGGTAGGTTTCTGCGGTCGTATTGCCAGGACCGGCCAGGGGAGTGGGCGAGATACATTCCCTGGGCTGAAATGGCCCAGAACTCACTACGCCACTCCTCTACTAACGTGTCCCCCTTTCAGTGTGTATTGGGGTACCAGCCGGTCCTGGCACCATGGCATCTGAGCCAGACCGAGGCTCCTGCGGTGGAGGAATGGGTGCAGCGTTCCAAGGAGACATGGAGGGCCGTCCAGGAATCTCTCCAACAAGCCAGTGGACGGCAGAAGAGGAGCGCTGACCGCCACCGCAGTGAGGCCCCCGTGTTTGTACCGGGGGACAGGGTCTGGCTCTCGACCCGAAACCTGCCCCTCCGCTTGCCCTGCTGGAAGCTGGGTCCGCAGTGTGTAGGGCCCTTCAAAGTCCTGAGGAGAATAAACGAGGTGTGTTATCGATTACAACTCCCTTCCTATTATCGTATTAACCCCTCGTTTCATGTGTCTCTCCTCAGGCCGGTGGTAGCTGGTCCCCTACAGCACGGTGAGGTGCCGGAGGTCCCTCCTCCCCCTCTGGACATCGGGGGGTCCCCGGCGTACACGATACGGGCCATTCTGGACTCGAGACGCCGGGTGAGGGGCCTTCAGTACCTCGTGGACTGGGAGGGGTACGGTCCGGAGGAGAGGTGCTGGGTACCGGTGGGGGACATTTTGGATCCGTCGATGCTGAGGGATTTCCATCGCCTCCATCCGGATCGCCCTGCACCTCGTCCTCCGGGTCGACCTCGAGGCCGGTGTCGGCGCGCTGCGGGAGCCGCGCGTCAGAGGGGGGGTACTGTCACGACTTCGACCGAGGCAGGCTCTCCTTCCCGTGCGGGTGGCGTTCGGCGGTCGTCGTCACCGGCCTATTAGCTGCCACTGATCTTTTTCTCCCCCTCCCTATGTGGTTATTGGGTTCACCTGTGGTGTATTAGGGTTAATTAGTTGGGCTTATTAGTCAGCCGGCCCGCACGTTTCTTTGTGCGGGATTGTTTGCTTGTAAGTAGTGGTGTTGATTGTGTGCTACGTGTTTTCTGGACTGTGTTCCTTTTCCCCGTGTCTGGGGTTGGTTAGATAGTACACCCAGTGTGTTAATAGGGTGGACTAGATGGTCCGTGTTCATTAAAGAACATTTTGTATTTGGCACCTGCTGTTTCCTGCGTGTTGACTCCACACTCTGACACCCAGGCCTTACAGTGTGTGTGTGTGTGTGTGTGTGTGTGTGTGTGTGTGTGTGTGTGTGTGTGTGTGTGTGTGTGTGTGTGTGTGTGTGTGTGTGTGTGTGTGTGTGTGTGTGTGTGTGTGTGTGTGCGTGTTCGTGCAAGTGGAAAAAACATGTTGACTCACCCTACTTGTAGAGAAACTCCAATGCCATCCTCCTCTCTGTCATTGTTGATGAAACGGTCTATCACTCTGTCATACAGGACACACTTTTAGTTTTGTTATCCTAGGCTACCTGTCTAAAATGCTTGCTCTCTAGCCTAACTTCCTTTCATGGGCAACGTTAGCTAGTTAACATTAGCCTTCTACAGCTAGATACATATTGAACTTCCATCCTCTCAGGCCAGGGGCACAACAATGTATGAATTAATGGTTGGATCAGAATCGTCGTTATACTGTAATCATTGGCCAGTAAGGAGAATTAAGTAAAACCACAAGTTCAAATCCCTATCGCCATCTATGGCTAATTTAGGAAAGGGCCAATTTTAGCTAGCTAGACACAGGAGGACAACAACACAACGAGATGCTACAATTCAAGTTTTTCTGTAAATGACGTATGCAAAATACAAGACATACATTTTTTGGTCAAGGGAGGCCAAATGCTTGCTGGCTTTCCTTGCCTTCAATGCTACGGGCGGCAACAATGTCACAGTCGTTAAAGACCAGACAGCGTCAGATAGATGGGATACACGTAGAGACAGAGGGGCTCTGTCTCGCTCGGATGCTTTCTCCTGTTAGACACATTTAGCCTCTTTAGAATTGAAGGGAACTTATGAAACACACAGATAAAAGATACATTATTTTTGTTATTTGTATTTTTTTATTGGTCCATTTTTTGGCAACCTTGGCATCCATGTTTCACAGCCTGATCTGTTTCACCTGTCTTTGTGCTAGATTGACATCGACTGAGCGCTTACACCGACTACACACCCAGAGTTGTCTATATTGTTGAGCTATGGGACATTTCGTAGCTACCTGCCCATTAAAAACCCAGGCTCATCAAGAAGGGCGGGTACTCTGGTGGGCCATATGGATCACTTTTCCTCTCCCCTCACTCACACCGTCTTCCATGCCACCCTGTTGTGGGGGAACCAGTCAAAATCTCTCCAGGTACTCATCAACTCTGGGGCCCGATGAGAGTTTTTTGGACTTTACCCTGGAGGCGGGGGTACAGTCACACCCTGATCTGTTTCACCTATCTTTGGTGCTTGTCTCCACCCCCTCCAGGTGTCGCCCATCTTCCCCATTATTCCCTGTGTATTTATACCTGTGTTCTCTGTTTGTCAGTTGCCAGTTCGTCTTGTCTTGTCAGGTCTTACCAGCATGTTTTCCCGTCTCCCTGCTTTCTCAAGTTCTGTTCCCTAGTTTCCCCAGTTCTGACCATTCTGCCTGCCCTGACCCCGAGCCTGCCTGCCGTTCTGTACCTGCCTGCCTCTGACCTGATTACGAACCTCTGCCTGCCCTGACCCCGAGCCTGCCTGCCGTTCTGTACCTGCCTGCCTCTGACCTGATTACGAACCTCTGCCTGTCCTGACCCTGAGCCTGCCTGCCGTTCTGTACCTGCCTGCCTCGGACCCGTTTACGAACCTCTGCCTGCCCTGACCCTGAGCCTGCCTGCCGTTCTGTACCTGCCTGCCTCGGACCCGTTTACGAACCTCTGCCTGCCCTGACCCTGAGCCTGCCTGCCGTTCTGTACCTGCCTGCCTCGGACCCGTTTACGAACCTCTGCCTGCCCTGACCCTGAGCCTGCCTGCCGTTCTGTACCTGCCTGCCTCGGACCCGTTTACGAACCTCTGCCTGCCCTGACCCTGAGCCTGCCTGCCGTTCTGTACCTGCCTGCCTCGGACCCGTTTACGAACCTCTGCCTGCCCTGACCCTGAGCCTGCCTGCTGTTCTGTACCTTTTTGACTCTGCCCTGGATTACGGACCTCTGCCTGCCTTTGACCTGTCTTTTACCTGCTCCGTGATTGGGTCAATAACCATCTGTGACTCTAGCTATCTGCATCTGGGTCTTATCATGAGTTCCGACACCATGAACACACGCTGTCATCAAGGCAAAGGGTGTGCTAATTTGAAGAATCTAAAATGTAATATATATTTGGATTTGTTTAACACTTTTTTGGTTACTACATGATTCCATATGTGTTATTTCATAATTGTGATGTCTTCACTAGTATTCTACAATGTCGAAAATAGTAAAAATAAAGAAAAACCCTTGAATGAGTAGGTGTGTCCAAACTTTTGACTGGTACTGTATATGCTCTATATTTGCTACATAGTACTAAAGAGTTAAACACTTTGTTCCCAGCAGACGAGAGAGGAAAAACAAGGGAAAAGATGTAACCCTGATTGTAACTTTCCATCTCTTTCCCCCTCAAGTATAGAAGCAGGACTCCCTTCATTTGAATACTGGCAGCTGCAAAAATTAATTCAGATTCAAAGCCGGGGCCGTACAATTTCAAGTGAAAATGGATAAATAAATAAATAAAACAATATTAATGAAAAAATGAACGCTCTTTTAATTAGGCAGCTTAAAGGGATGAGGGAATAATTGAGACAAGATAATTCATTTAAAGTAGTAAACAGACCAGACAACTCTAACAGTGGTGCTCTCATCTCTTTCTCTCACTAATACAGGTTTCCACCTCCACCACCCCACTAACACATCCCTTCTTGGGCAATCAAAGAAATGTATTAATAATATAATGACCAACTCCTGCAAATACAACCGTCTGAATTCATCTTAGTTCATTTAATGGAGACAATGTGGTAAATTAGGGAATTGTTATTATTTTTTCATATCTATCTGTGGAGAAGCCAGATGGAACTGCCATTAACAAAGCATGATGAGTTTAAAAGGTGAAAAGGGCAGGCTGCAGTTAGCCTATTCAATATTTCAATACCAATTTATGACAGCTTAAATCATACTTTCACTGTCCTGTTAATGTATTGTTAGAATGTGAAGGGTGCCTCTCTGTGAGAGAGAAGAGGATATATCCTCGACCAAAGTCACCAACATACCTATTCTAATTAAATAATGTCTATTCTACGTCTTCTCTTCTACCTGGCTCCTATCATCCATCTCTCTCTCTCTTCTCTCTCTCCTATCATCCATCTCTCTCTCTCTTCTCTCTCTCCTATCATCCATCTCTCTCTCTCTCTCTCCTATCATCCATCTCTCTCTCTCTCTCTCCTATCATCCCTCTATCTTCTCCTTCTCCTATCATCCATCTCTCTCTCTCTCTCCTATCATCCATCTATCTCTCTCTCTCTCTCTCTCTCTCCTATCATCCATCTCTCTCTCTCTCTCTCTCTCTCTCTCTCCTATCATCCATCTCTCTCCTATCATCCATCTCTCTCTCTCTCTCTCCTATCATCCATCTCTCTCTCTCTCTCTCTCCTATCATCCCTCTATCTTCTCTCTCTCCTATCATCCATCTCTCTCTCTCTCTCTCTCCTATCATCCATCTCCCTCTCTCTCTATCTCTCTCTCCTATCATCCATCTCTCTCTCTCTCCTATCATCCATCTCTCTCTCTCTCTCTCTCTCTCTCCTATCATCTCTCTATCTTCTCTCTCTCCTATCATCCATCTCTCTCTCCTATCATCCATCTCTCTCTCTCTCTCTCTCTCTCTCTCTCTCTCTCTCTCTCTCTCTCTCTCTCTCTCTCTCTCTCCTATCATCCATCTCTCTCTCTCTCTCTCTGCTATCATCCATCTCTCTCTCTCTCTCCTATCATCCCTCTATCTTCTCTCTCTCATATCATCCATCTCTCTCTCTCTCTCTCCTATCATCCATCTCTCTCTCTCTCTCCTATCATCCATCTCTCTCTCTCTCTCTCCTATCATCCATCTCTCTCTCTATCTCTCTCTCTCTCTCTCTCTCTCTCCTATCATCCATCTCTCTCTCTCTCTCCTATCATCCCTCTATCTTCTCGCTCTCCTATCATCCATCTCTCTCTCTCTCTCTCTCTCTCTCTCCTATCATCCATCTCCCTCTCTCTCTATCTCTCTCTCCTATCATCCATCTCTCTCTCTCTCTCTCTCCTATCATCCATCTCTCTCTCTCTCTCTCTCTCTCTCTCTCCTATCATCTCTCTATCTTCTCTCTCTCCTATCATCCATCTCTCTCTCCTATCATCCATCTCTCTCTCTCTCTCTCTCTCTCTCTCTCTCTCTCTCTCTCTCTCTCTCTCTCTCTCTCTCTCTCTCTCTCTCTCCTATCATCCATCTCTCTCTCTCTCTCTCTCTCCTATCATCCCTCTATCTTCTCTCTCTCATATCATCCATCTCTCTCTCTCTCTCTCCTATCATCCATCTCTCTCTCTCTCTCCTATCATCCATCTCTCTCTCTCTCTCCTATCATCCATCTCTCTCTCTATCTCTCTCTCTCTCTCTCTCCTATCATCCATCTCTCTCTCTCTCTCTCCTATCATCCCTCTATCTTCTCGCTCTCCTATCATACATCTCTCTCTCTCTCCTATCATCCATCTCTCTCTCTCTCTCTCTCTCCTATCATCCATCTCTCTCTTTCTCTCTCTCCCATCATCCATCTCTCTCTCTCTCTCTCCTATCATCCCTCTCTCTCCTCTCTCTCCTATCATCCATCTCTCTCTCTCTCCTATCATCCATCTCTCTCTCTCTCTCTCTCTCCTATCATCCATCTCTCTCTTTCTCTCTCTCCTATCATCCATCTCTCTCTCTCTCTCTCTCTCTCTCTCTCCTATCATCCATCTCTCTCTCTCTCTCTCTCCTATCATCCATCTCTCTCTCTCTCTCTCTCCTATCATCCATCTCTCTCTCTCCTATCATCCATCTCTCTCTCTTTATCCTATCATCCCTCTCTCTCCTCTCTCTCCTATCATCCATCCATCTCTCTCTCTCTCTCTCTCTCTCTCTCTCTCTCTCTCTCTCTCTCTCTCTCTCTCTCTCTCTCCTATCATCCATCTCTCTCTCTCTCTCTCTCTCTCTCTCTCTCTCTCTCTCTCTCTCTCTCTCTCTCTCTCTCTCTCTCTCTCTCTCCTATCATCCATCTCTCTCTTTCTCTCTCTCCTATCATCCATCTCTCTCTCTCTCTCTCTCTCTCCTATCATCCATCTCTCTCTCTCTCTCTCCTATCATCCATCTCTCTCTCTCTCTCTCCTATCATCCATCTCTCTCTCTCCTATCATCCATCTCTCTCTCTCTCTCCTATCATCCATCTCTCTCTCTCTCTCTCCTATCATCCATCTCTCTCTCTCTCTCTCCTATCATCCATCTCTCTCTTTCTCTCTCCTATCATCCATCTCTCTCTCTCTCCCCTATCATCCATCTTTCTCTCTCTCTCCTATCATCCATCTCTCTCTCTCTTTCTCTCTCTCCTATCATCCATCTCTCTCTCTCTCTCCTATCATCCATCTCTCTCTCTCTCTCTTTCTCTCTCTCCTATCATCCATCTCTCTCTCTCTTTCTCTCTCTCCTATCATCCATCTCTCTCTCTCTCTCTCTCTCTCTCCTGTCATCCATCTCTCTCTCTCTTTCTCCTATCATCCCTCTCTCTCTCTCTCTCTCCTATCATCCATCTCTCTCTCTCTCTCTCTCCTATCCTCCATCTCTCTCTCTCTTTCTCTCTCTCCTATCATCCATCTCTCTCTCTCTCTCTCCTATCATCCATCTCTCTCTCTTTCTCCTATCATCCCTCTATCTTCTCTCTCTCCTATCATCCATCTCTCTCTCCTATCATCCATCTCTCTCTCTCTCTCTCTCTCTCTCTCTCTCTCTCTCTCTCTCTCTCTCTCTCTCTCTCTCTCTCTCTCTCTCTCCTATCATCCATCTCTCTCTCTCTCTCTCTCTCCTATCATCCCTCTATCTTCTCTCTCTCATATCATCCATCTCTCTCTCTCTCTCTCCTATCATCCATCTCTCTCTCTCTCTCTCTCCTATCATCCATCTCTCTCTCTCTCTCCTATCATCCATCTCTCTCTCTATCTCTCTCTCTCTCTCTCTCTCCTATCATCCATCTCTCTCTCTCTCTCCTATCATCCCTCTATCTTCTCGCTCTCCTATCATACATCTCTCTCTCTCTCCTATCATCCATCTCTCTCTCTCTCTCTCTCTCCTATCATCCATCTCTCGCTTTCTCTCTCTCCCATCATCCATCTCTCTCTCTCTCTCTCCTATCATCCCTCTCTCTCCTCTCTCTCCTATCATCCATCTCTCTCTCTCTCCTATCATCCATCTCTCTCTCTCTCTCTCTCTCCTATCATCCATCTCTCTCTTTCTCTCTCTCCTATCATCCATCTCTCTCTTTCTCTCTCTCTCTCTCTCTCCTATCATCCATCTCTCTCTCTCTCTCTCTCCTATCATCCATCTCTCTCTCTCTCTCTCTCCTATCATCCATCTCTCTCTCTCCTATCATCCATCTCTCTCTCTTTATCCTATCATCCCTCTCTCTCCTATCATCCATCCATCTCTCTCTCTCTCTCTCTCTCTCTCTCTCTCTCTCTCTCTCTCTCTCTCTCTCTCTCTCTCCTATCATCCATCTCTCTCTCTCTCTCTCTCTCTCTCTCTCTCTCTCTCTCTCTCTCTCTCTCTCTCTCTCTCTCTCTCTCTCTCTCCTATCATCCATCTCTCTCTTTCTCTCTCTCCTATCATCCATCTCTCTCTCTCTCTCTCTCTCTCCTATCATCCATCTCTCTCTCTCTCTCTCCTATCATCCATCTCTCTCTCTCTCTCTCCTATCATCCATCTCTCTCTCTCCTATCATCCATCTCTCTCTCTCTCCTATCATCCATCTCTCTCTCTCTCTCTCTCCTATCATCCATCTCTCTCTCTCTCTCCTATCATCCATCTCTCTCTTTCTCTCTCCTATCATCCATCTCTCTCTCTCTCCCCTATCATCCATCTTTCTCTCTCTCTCCTATCATCCATCTCTCTCTCTCTTTCTCTCTCTCCTATCATCCATCTCTCTCTCTCTCTCCTATCATCCATCTCTCTCTCTCTCTCTTTCTCTCTCTCCTATCATCCATCTCTCTCTCTCTTTCTCTCTCTCCTATCATCCATCTCTCTCTCTCTCTCTCTCTCTCCTGTCATCCATCTCTCTCTCTCTTTCTCCTATCATCCCTCTCTCTCTCTCTCTCTCCTATCATCCATCTCTCTCTCTCTCTCTCTCTCCTATCATCCATCTCTCTCTCTCTTTCTCTCTCTCCTATCATCCATCTCTCTCTCTCTCTCTCTCCTATCATCCATCTCTCTCTCTTTCTCCTATCATCCCTCTATCTTCTCTCTCTCCTATCATCCATCTCTCTCCTCTCTCTCCTCTCTCTCTCTCTCTCTCCTATCATCCATCTCTCTCTCTTTCTCCTATCATCCCTCTATCTTCTCTCTCTCCTATCATCCCTCTATATTCTCTCTCTCCTATCATCCATTTCTCTCCTCTCTCTCCTATCATCCATCTCTCTCATCTCTATCCAATCATCCCTCTATCTCCTCTCATCCATCTCTCTCTCTCTCTCCTATCATCCATCTCTCTCTCTCTCTCCTATCATCCCTCTATCTCCTCTCTCTCCTATCATCCCTCTATCTCCTCTCTCTCCCCCCTCTTCTCTCTCTCCTCCAATACTGTGACAGTAATTATGTCTTCAAAGTGAGGACTCCGCTACCCTCCTGGGGCTCTGTTTGGAAAAGTTTCATATCTCTGCCTTTCTTTCCCCATTTAGATGTGTAAGGCGTGGAAACAACGTAGGGGAATTTATTACAGGTAGGGCTGGGAATAGCCAGGACCTCACTATACAGAATTATCAAGATACTAATGTGCTGATACGATATGTGTTGCAATTCTCACGATTCTCACAATTCTATATGTATTCCAATTCGATACTGCGATTTTATTCCGAATTGATGTTCCAAATATATTGCTCACCATGTCTGCTGCAGAGGGACAAGAGAGAAAACAAGTTCTGATCAAACATGGAAATGAAATTGCTGAAAACATGATGGCTCACCATTTAAAAAGAAGATGGAGAACAAGCTATAGAAGGAGAACTACCAGAGCTTTGGCGCAGGTACAGCCAACCTGCGCTAGCTAACGTTAACTACAAAGTTAACTACAACGTTAACTACAACGTTAACTACAACTACAATGTTAACTACAATGTTAACTACAACGTTAACTACAACGTTAACTACAACGTTAACTACAACGTTAACTACAACGTTAACTACAATGTTAACTACAATGTTAACTACAACGTTAACTACAACTACAATGTTAACTACAACGTTAACTACAACGTTAACTACAACGTTAACTACAACTACAATGTTAACTACAATGTTAACTACAACGTTAACTACAACGTTAACTACAACGTTAACTACAATGTTAACTACAACTACAATGTTAACTACAACGTTAACTACAACTACAATGTTAACTACAACGTTAACTACAACTACAATGTTAACTACAACGTTAACTACAACGTTAACTACAACGTTAACTACAACTACAATGTTAACTACAACGTTAACTACAACTACAATGTTAACTACAACGTTAACTACAACTACAATGTTAACTACAATGTTAACTACAATGTTAACTACAACGTTAACTACAACTACAACGTTAACTACAACGTTAACTACAACGTTAACTACAACGTTAACTACAACGTTAACTACAACGTTAACTACAACTACAATGTTAACTACAACGTTAACTACAACTACAATGTTAACTACAACGTTAACTACAACGTTAACTACAACGTTAACTACAACGTTAACTACAACGTTAACTACAACGTTAACTACAATGTTAACTACAACTACAAAGTTAACTACAACGTTAACTACAACGTTAACTACAACTACAATGTTAACTACAATGTTAACTACAACGTTAACTACAACGTTAACTACAACGTTAACTACAACTACAATGTTAACTACAATGTTAACTACAACGTTAACTACAACGTTAACTACAACGTTAACTACAATGTTAACTACAACGTTAACTACAACTACAATGTTAACTACAATGTTAACTACAATGTTAACTACAACTACAACGTTAACTACAATGTTAACTACAATGTTAACTACAACTACAACGTTAACTACAATGTTAACTACAATGTTAACTACAACGTTAACTACAATGTTAACTACAACGTTAACTACAACGTTAACTACAATGTTAACTACAATGTTAACTACAACGTTAACTACAATGTTAACTACAACGTTAACTACAATGTTAACTACAACGTTAACTACAATGTTAACTACAACTACAACGTTAACTACAATGTTAACTACAATGTTAACTACAACTACAACGTTAACTACAACGTTAACTACAACGTTAACTACAACGTTAACTACAACGTTAACTACAACTACAATGTTAACTACAACGTTAACTACAATGTTAACTACAATGTTAACTACAACGTTAACTACAATGTTAACTACAACTACAATGTTAACTACAACGTTAACTACAATGTTAACTACAACTACAACGTTAACTACAACTACAATGTTAACTACAATGTTAACTACAACTACAATGTTAACTACAATGTTAACTACAACGTTAACTACAACTACAATGTTAACTACAATGTTAACTACAACGTTAACTACAATGTTAACTACAACGTTAACTACAACGTTAACTACAACGTTAACTACAATGTTAACTACAACGTTAACTACAACTACAATGTTAACTACAATGTTAACTACAATGTTAACTACAACGTTAACTACAACGTTAACTACAATGTTAACTACAACGTTAACTACAATGTTAACTACAACGTTAACTACAACGTTAACTACAATGTTAACTACAACGTTAACTACAACTACAATGTTAACTACAATGTTAACTACAATGTTAACTACAACGTTAACTACAACGTTAACTACATAGCAACAAATAAAGACGAGAGAACCGTTACTTGGAGTGAAAAATTATATTAGTGCAGGGGTTCTCAAACTATTCTGTCCCACGGCCCCATTTTAATATCAAAAAAGTATCGCGACCCCAACTATGTGAAAATAATTATGTAATTAACAGACAATGTTTACTTTTTTATTTGGGAGTCAATTGAAAAACATTCTAACAGTATTTCTGTCTTCTGAACTCACCATCATATACTTTTAATCTGGGGCTGTGACAGTCAAATGCAAATGAATCTGACATAATGTATCTTATCTCACCACCACTAATGAGATGGGTGTGGCTTGATTCAAGTCGCTCGGGGCTCCTCAAAGTCAAGGGGCGTGGTCGACAGTGCGCACCTCATCTCTGCTGTCTCATCCAACAGGGATGGATGTTTGGTTTTAATGCAGACAAGACTGAATCCAGCTTCACGCAGATGTGAGCTGGTGAAGGGCACCGTGAGTTTTATGGTGCTTTCAAGACAACTAGGAACTCGAAAAAATACAAATAGTTGTTTTGAACGCGGCATTAATCCTCAGAGGCAGACAACAGGGTATTATTCTCTTTGAGTCAGGAACCAAAATTCCTCCATATTGACCTGTGAATGCATTCAGTCACATGACAGCTCGATCAGCTGTTCGATTTCACTTACCGGCATGTCAACTGAGCCAGGATCACAGTCAAACGGATTGGGAAGTAGGTCCTATACTGCTCTTCCAAGCATTGGAGGTGAGCAGTCATCACTCGTGTGGGACACTTACTGATGCTGTGTTCTGTTAGAAACATGCACAGCCGAGGGAAGGAGGCATGGTTGGCTTTCATGTTATTTTCTGTTAGAAACATGCACAGCCGAGCGAAGGGGGCATGGTTGGCTTTCATGTTATTTTCTGTTAGAAACATGCACAGCTGAGGGAAGGGGGCATGGTTGGCTTTCATGTTATTTTCTGTTAGAAACATGCACAGCCGAGGGAAGGGGGCATGGTTGGCTTTCATGTTATTTTCTGTTAGAAACATGCACAGCCGAGGGAAGGGGGCATGGTTGGCTTTCATGTTATTTTCTGTTAGAAACATGCACAGCCGAGGGAAGGGGGCATGGTTGGCTTTCATGTTATTTTCTGTTAGAAACATGCACAGCTGAGGGAAGGGGGCATGGTTGGCTTTCATGTTATTTTCTGTTAGAAACATGCACAGCTGAGAGAAGGGGGCATGGTTGGCTTTCATGTTATTTTCTGTTAGAAACATGCACAGCTGAGGGAAGGGGGCATGGTTGGCTTTCATGTTATTTTCTGTTAGAAACATGCACAGCTGAGAGAAGGGGGCATGGTTGGCTTTCATGTTATTTTCTGTTAGAAACATGCACAGCTGAGGGAAGGGGGCATGGTTGGCTTTCATGTTATTTTCTGTTAGAAACATGCACAGCCGAGCGAAGGGAGCATGGTTGGCTTTCATGTTATTTTCTGTTAGAAACATGCACAGCTGAGGGAAGGGGGCATGGTTGGCTTTCATGTTATTTTCTGTTAGAAACATGCACAGCTGAGAGAAGGGGGCATGGTTGGCTTTCATGTTATTTTCTGTTAGAAACATGCACAGCTGAGGGAAGGGGGCATGGTTGGCTTTCATGTTATTTTCTGTTAGAAACATGCACAGCTGAGAGAAGGGGGCATGGTTGGCTTTCATGTTATTTTCTGTTAGAAACATGCACAGCCGAGGGAAGGGGGCATGGTTGGCTTTCATGTTATTTTCTGTTAGAAACATGCACAGCTGAGAGAAGGGGGCATGGTTGGCTTTCATGTTATTTTCTGTTAGAAACATGCACAGCTGAGGGAAGGGGGCATGGTTGGCTTTCATGTTATTTTCTGTTAGAAACATGCACAGCTGAGGGAAGGGGGCATGGTTGGCTTTCATGTTATTTTCTGTTAGAAACATGCACAGCTGAGAGAAGGGGGCATGGTTGGCTTTCATGTTATTTTCTGTTAGAAACATGCACAGCCTGAGGGAAGGGGGCATGGTTGGCTTTCATGTTATTTTCTGTTAGAAACATGCACAGCCGAGGGAAGGGAGGCATGGTTGGCTTTCATGTTATTTTCTGTTAGAAACATGCACAGCTGAGAGAAGGGGGCATGGTTGGCTTTCATGTTATTTTCTGTTAGAAACATGCACAGCTGAGGGAAGGGGGCATGGTTGGCTTTCATGTTATTTTCTGTTAGAAACATGCACAGCCGAGAGAAGGGGGCATGGTTGGCTTTCATGTTATTTTCTGTTAGAAACATGCACAGCTGAGAGAAGGGGGCATGGTTGGCTTTCATGTTATTTTCTGTTAGAAACATGCACAGCCGAGAGAAGGGGGCATGGTTGGCTTTCATGTTATTTTCTGTTAGAAACATGCACAGCTGAGAGAAGGGGGCATGGTTGGCTTTCATGTTATTTTCTGTTAGAAACATGCACAGCTGAGGAGGGGGCATGGTTGGCTTTCATGTTATTTTCTGTTAGAAACATGCACAGCTGAGAGAAGGGGGCATGGTTGGCTTTCATGTTATTTTCTGTTAGAAACATGCACAGCTGAGAGAAGGGGGCATGGTTGGCTTTCATGTTATTTTCTGTTAGAAACATGCACAGCTGAGGGAAGGGGGCATGGTTGGCTTTCATGTTATTTTCTGTTAGAAACATGCACAGCTGAGAGAAGGGGGCATGGTTGGCTTTCATGTTATTTTCTGTTAGAAACATGCACAGCTGAGAGAAGGGGGCATGGTTGGCTTTCATGCTATTTTCTGTTAGAAACATGCACAGCTGAGGGAAGGGGGCATGGTTGGCTTTCATGCTATTTTCTGTTAGAAACATGCACAGCCGAGCGAAGGGGGCATGGTTGGCTTTCATGTTATTTTCTGTTAGAAACATGCACAGCTGAGAGAAGGGGGCATGGTTGGCTTTCATGTTATTTTCTGTTAAAAACATGCACAACCGAGCGAAGGGGGTATGGTTGGCTTTTGAAAGAATCTCACTTATAAGAATTCTTTCCTCTGAATCCACTGATTTGGTCACTCATCTGTAGAATGTTTTTGTATTTCCCCTGCATGCTTGCGTTGTTCGTTCAGTTCCCCAAATATGTCTGTTACATAGAGAAGGAGAGACATTTTCTTTTTATGACACAGCAAGTCAACCAAGTCAGGTTGTTTTTTTACATCCGTTGTGAATAAGACAACAGTTCCTCTCTCAACGAGAAAAATCTTTCCAACACTCCTCCTCGATAACCACTAAGCCTCGGTGTGAATGAGACAACAGTTCCTCTCTCAACGAGAAACATCTTTCCAACACTCCTCCTCGATAACCACTAAGCCTCAGTGTGAAATAGAACATTGTCATCTCTGATCCCATATCATAGTTTTGAGAACAGGCGTGAACACACTGGATGTGGCTTGATGTAGTTTACAATCCAAGTTATCTGCTGCAGTACTGTATATCTCTGAGTTATGTGCTCAGCTCTTTTGCCGCAAGGTGCTCTCGCTGTATCCATTATTGCTCAGTGGGTGTATCATACAATGTGTCCATATGGCAGAGGGAGACTCATTCATAACTAGAGTGTAGAGGCCTGCTCGCTGTCCTGCCATAGATGGAGCTCCATCTGTACAAAAGCCCACCTTTCGATCCCATGGAATCAGTATAGCCACGCAGCACACTGAACATCCCGTGTGCCCTTTAATGCTCTGGAGTTGTGAGACAGAACACTATGTCCTTGTGAATAGCAGTCATTCTCCTCTTGATTGCTAGCAATACCATAAATGATTTGTAAAACAGTGTTATCTGACAAAGGTATTGATCTGAGTTTCTGTGCCTCTGCCTCCCCACACATTGTTTTCACCATATCAGTTGCGGCCGGTAATATCATAGTCTCTGTAACAGTGTGTTGTTTCATAGCGTAGTGGGCCTAGTCATTCACTGTGGGAATGATTCAAGTGCAACGGTTAAGTGAGGCTTTTTCCATTGATCTAAGGGAGCTCAAAGGCAATATTAGACCCTCGTTTGGGAACCGCTGCTCTAGTGCCCTCAAACTCTGACACCAGGTGTGTGCAATTACATTATCAGGTAGGACAGAAAACCAGAAGGCTCCGGACCTCGTAGGGTCAGAGTTCAATTACTCTGCTCTAGTGGATAGATTGTTCCCCTATCACTAATTACAGGTTAATTACAGGTTTAATATTTAATCACGAATGGGGGGGGGGGGGGGGGGGGGGGGGGGGGGGGGTGGGGGGGGGGGGGGGGGGGGGGGGGGGGGGGGGGGGGGGGGGGGGGGGGGTGTTGGTGATGGGGGGTGGGTGGGTTGTGTTTGGGGGGGGGGGCGGGGTGGGCGGTGGTGGGGGGGGTTTGGCTGTGTTGGGGTGTGGGGGGGGGGGGGGGGGGGGGGGGGGTTACGGTCTCTCGAGCGAATGACTTAGCGGCAGTGGGGGGTTTGTAATACTTCTCGTTCATACCAGTCGTACCTCCTGTTAACGTC